>NW_012130076.1:3071064-3076798 GCF_000143395.1 Atta cephalotes
GTGTGTGTGTGTGTGTGTGTGTGTGTGTGTGTGTGTGTGTGTGTGTGTGTGTGTGTGTGTGTTTTGTGCAATAGGAAATTATTAACAATTTAAAAAAAAGTGGTAAATATTTAATATCTTTGAGGATCAATAAAATCTAATGAAATTAATAACTGCGATTACTCGCAAGTTATTATCAGCACGTTAAAATTTTATTGACTTTGTATTTTTTTATAACAGAAAAAAAAAGAGAACTACACCATGATTTTAAATCGACACTTCTGCGTTCACGCTGGTATGCAGTATTTAACTCTCTCAAATTTCGTTCTTAATAGAATGTAATATAAATATATTAATGTTTCAACTATAAAATTATAAGAGACCTTGCGTAAAAAAATCGCACATGCTGGATATATTCAACATGAGACTTGTTGCACTTAACTATATTGCAAACTATCATTTTCACTTGACTGCTTTTTTTGTCTGATATCCCACTTCTGTTAATGCGAATTCTAGATCAAGATTATTCTCGATTATCCCATGCTGAATGAGCATGTCGATTTCAAGGACTTAGCAAATTACATCACATACTTATCGGACAATCTTTTATTCTATTCATCTCGAAAAGAATTGAACTTATGTTCTTTCGACGGTGTAGACATGATTATTTATTTCGTAATATAAATCCTTGTAACCTTATAACATAAATCATATTTTGTAACATGACACGCAATTTATACGGTAAAATTAAAGTATTATATTAACAAAATAAAATTATTATAGATTTATTATAACATCGCGTTTGATGTATTCATCATGATGTATTTTATTACAATAATAATACATGGATTTTATTATAATGATCAATATGGAAATAAATTTGAAGATCAAATATTGTACAACATAAAAATTATAATAAATGCGTAATTGTAATAAAAGTGTTTAAGCGTATTTTAAAAAATCAAGTATTAAAAGAATTGAATATTATATAATATAAATATTAACTTTTTGTATTGCTGCGTATAAAGATTTATTGATTGCTGTTTTAATTCTGCATCTATATTGAAACGATTGATTATATCTCTCAGTCGACGCGTGAAAAAAAAAACTTAATGTCGGTGAGATAATTTGAAAGTATATTTTGGAACTTTTATGTACTTTTATTTTTATATTCATACTACAACGTGCACTCATGCTCATTAGTTTCTGAATATGTAAAAGTACGCAAGAAAATAGCGATCGATTTAAATTGCTTGTGTATATCTACTTCCATTACACAGTCTCTTCAGAACATGTACATTATACGGAATAGCTCTTCAGAACATGTACATTATACGGAATTTCAGAAAAGGGATGCAAATCTGTTTTTAATTTCTTACATCTAAATCAAACACATCAAGCGAATAAATTCACTCTTATAGCAATGTGATTAGAAATAATGTAATTATCGTTTGGGACCACAGAAAATTTTCCGAACTCAATCAGCGAAAGAAACTGGCAATAAATATTATTTTAAATTATTTTAAAAATTAATAAAAAATGTATGTTAAAATTTAAAATTCATTTTTATATAATTATCTTAAACGAATTATTTTTCTTCCGATTAACTTGAGATAAGATCTGAGTCAATCATTTTCTTGTAGTAGATATCTTCTGGAGTGGCAGTATCGATTTAATCTGTTGTACGTATAAATAAAGATAAGCAATCCGATGTCATGTAGCTGCTTTTAACGCGGTTCACGTTAAATTACGAGATCGCGTGTTATCGGGAAACTGAAACTGCATATAATAAACGTGTATCTTTGAAGAAAGTAGAATAAGTATAGATCAATCGGTTTGTTGTGACAAGTTCGACTACTGAATGCAGGATGATTAATCCTGCGATTACCAACCTTATCATCGACTTTATCTTGTGAACAAACGAAAATAAAAGCCAGAAATTATAACATAGTTTTATTTCCATCAGGAGAACAGATATACAGGCTGATATATAATTGCATTTTAATAGCATAAAAATGAAAAATAATTATATAGTTGAAGGATTCGATTTCTAGAGACATTAATAAGTAAAAATACATATAGATGTAAATGACATTGTACGTAAACCGTATACATTTGCTTTTACTTAATGTTGCTTCGTAATTATTATACCATATTAATGCTAATTAATATTTGTGAATAAATACAAGCAACGATTATTTCACATTAATTCGCCTTGCTCTACTTATCTATAGCATCTTGACTTACTTTATCATGTAAATGAATAGATAATTAAATGCGATAGAGCATAAAGCGCTCGTTTCGATTGATTCCAATTCAAAACGTGAGAATACTTTTCTTTATACGCTTGACAAAACAAAATATAGCATTATAAAAGTAGATTACCGTCGTGCAAGCGTACTTTCTGATATCTCTCTATCGTACATTTTTCTTTCTCTTTATACGTTTTTACATAAATACAACAATACTGCTTCAGAAGTACGATATTATTTTATCTCACTTACAATTAGTATCTGATCTGAAAGTATAAATAATCCATTCATTCGTCATACTATTTTAGAAAGTATCATTATCTTACATATATTTTCCTTCTCTCTCTCCTCCAATTAAATGAAAATTGTTTGAAAACAACAATGATGATGTTTTTGAGAGTACTTATATTGAAGTCTTGATTACTTATGTTATTAGTTCCACTATTGTTATTAATTTAACCAAGTGATCAAGCTTTAATCCAGTTTACTCTCGAAAATGTCGTCATTGTTCTTTCCAAAAAATTTTCTTAGAAATATATGAGAACGTTTGCTTCTACTTGTTGCTTCGTAATTAATGCAGTTAAATATTAATGAATATTAATGAAATGTAAGTGAATTAAGGCAATTATATCATGTTATATTGAGACATGATTTTTT
The DNA here is from genome assembly GCF_000143395.1 of Atta cephalotes. Taxonomy (NCBI): domain Eukaryota; kingdom Metazoa; phylum Arthropoda; class Insecta; order Hymenoptera; family Formicidae; genus Atta; species Atta cephalotes. The sequence goes on from NW_012130076.1 coordinate 3,073,953, forward strand.
CTAAAAGAATATGAAACAAGTGAATAGATTATTTATATTTTATATGAAGATGAGATGTTAAGTGAGATAAAATAATACTGTAATATCTTTTTTATTACTAAAAGACGTTTCTTGTTGTGCTATATATAATTGAAACGTGTCAAATGTGGAGGTAACAGCAGCATAACATGCTGCTGTGTTTTGTATCTTTTTAATTAGTTCATGGACAAAGTGAAAGTACGTTCGTTATTCTAGATCAATCGGTTTGTTGTGACAAGTTCGACTACTGAATGCAGGATGACTAATCCTGCGATATTATCAACCTTATTATCGACTTTATCCTGTGAACAAACGAAAATAAAAGTCAGAAATTATAACATAGTTTTATTTCCATCAGGAGAACAGATATATGGAAGAACTTTTAGGACATTCGAAAACGATTTTTTCGGATTGTGAAAGAGGTTCTAATGATATACACAAAATTACAAAACTTTACACAAAGTTTTATTAACCGATATCTTACAACATGTGACAGCGCGGCTACGCAATTAGTTAGTGTCTGTATGCGTTTCGTGTATATCCTTTGCTTAAAGCATAGCATAAAATATACTCTCGTAGCACCTTAAATAGAGATATAAGTTAGTAGATGGTCGTTAAGAATAAGAAAAATGATTTGAGCAGGTGTACGTGGATTCCCTCAGTGGAATTCCTTCAGCAATGCGGGCAACGTATCATACCGAAAACGTCACATTTGGCGCACTTTAGAGCGACGAATTCCACGGTGAACTCGTTACGATGAACGGATCTCTTGCTGCCGTGACAGATGGGACATAGCAGTCGCTGGAATCCACCGCAATAGGTACAAACAGCGCATGCATCTTTACACTGAAACACAAACGTTTCATAATGTTGAATTAAGCACATTACAAAACTAATGATAATTTTTCGTTGCGACAGTTGGCAGATCTTAGTATAACGATTTGTACTGAAGCAGCACATGATTATTTGCGAAAACATTTTTCATTACATTGAGAAAAAAAAACTGCAATTATCATAATTTAATTATTTATAATCATAATTAATAATTTATAATCATTTTTGGTGACAACCATATATTATTTTTGTATAGAATTATAAATGTAATTATTATTACTAAAATTATAGCAGTAATAACTTAAAAATAAAGCTTCTGTTATAATAATTTTATCATGTTATTACAGTTACAAATACCATCTTTCTCTCAATGTAGCGCATTAAGAGACTCCAGATGTCGCGGTTAATGCAAACTTTACATTTGCTTAATATTGACCTACATTTATATAGATAATTATGTATGTGTAATATTTGATAATTTTTTTAATGTTGGCATATATTAACCATGTCATCTGAAATTAAAAAAAATTCAAGAGAAAAATGAGAACTTGTGAAGAAGGAAAAAAGAAATATTAGACACTCTAGTAAAAATATTGACTCGTATATATAAAAAATATCTCAATAAATTGTAATCATATATTTGATTCAATTGGAATCTGCAGTATCCTCCTTCACTGCATGATTGCATTGTTTTTTGCCAATCTATAAATCCGATCACATAAATTAGAAGTAGCTTAAGTTTGTGATAAAATAATTAAAAATATCTTTAATTTGAAATTTATCCTTATTAAGGAAAGAGAATCTTATTCTTGGGAAAATGAAACTCAAATTATAGTTGTCACCACAAAGTTTCAAAATCTTAAACTACGGTATATAATAATAATCAAAACAGATATAAAAAAGATAAACACATTAAGATATTCATAATCTATTCTTATTTTAAATCGTCTTAAATAATGTCTTAATACAGTTTTGTGATTAGCTTATGACATCTAAAGAACTATTTAAGACGGTCTTTAAATATAATAACCAGCTTAGAATGCCGGTCTTTTTTGTAAAGCATATTATTTCCTTATTCGATGTTTTAAGTCTTTTAGGTTACTGGTGTCTTCATTATCTTTCTTTAAAGTCTTTTGTCACACAATAGATTTACAAATTTGGAAATACCGATACGATCTATTAGCATAAAACAGCAATAGCTAAGTCTAATAGCATTTTAACAATTAATTAGATAAATTCCGTGTGACAACAATGTTTGAACAGAATCTTCTATCGAACCTTATTCATTACAAAACTGTAGTTTTCACTTTCACTTTTACTTGTTACTAACTGCAAGTCTAATATCTAAAATGTAAATCAACTTTAGTGGAATGCATAATGAGTTCGGGTGGAATAATGACTAGCTCTTAAGTGAATATTAAACTTGTTTAAATGTAAATATTTCGCCATAACATGATGTATTTGAGATTAACATGTATAGAGATAAAAAAAGAAATGCACTATATGTAAGTTTAGAAACATTAATATATTATTAATCTTTTTTCTTTATTTTGTGTATATTAAATATATTTCAGCGAAAATTACTCTATTTCATTTTGTTAATACATTGTGTTTTTAGAAATATTACGTCTCATAAATTTTTGCTACATATTTATCCAAATTAATTTTAGATTCTTTTTCAAACTTTTATCTCTGTATTGAATAAAAAATTTATATTAATAAAACTATTAAACATATCATTAAATAAATTAACGATGTAAATAAAATTATTATACAAATACAAATTTAAAGAGTTTGTATATGCAACAAGATTGGTATGTGACATAGAAATAACAATGGCTGCATAGATGTAACGACCTTTAGCTGTAGCAAGGTAAACCTGAATTGCACGATAAAATTTATGATCACGATAGAAAAGGAAGTGGGTGGTTAGACGGAGAGAAAGAGAGAGAGAGAGAGAGAGAGAGAGAGAGAGAGAGAGAGAGAGAGAGTAA
>NW_012130076.1:3077258-3082534 GCF_000143395.1 Atta cephalotes
AGAGAGAGAGAGAGATAAAAGTGAAAGGATCATACAACCTTGCGTTTGCAACTACTTGTGTTGTTTGTATATACATTTCATCACACTTAACTGTTCTGTCTATTTTAGATTCTGTGTGGAAATAAATGCGTCGCGGGCGTATAACGCGATCATATGAATTGTTCAAATCTCGATAATGGATAGTGTGTAAATCCTAGATAGAGACAATATCGAGTCTTTTTCCCTCTGAATACTGGATATTTTTATTGCTTGGAAGCTTTGAATCAACTATCTAAAAATACATCTTGTTACATAAGTTTCCTTTTATAAAATTACGAACTGCTATTTTTTTCCAATATAACGCTGATGCAATTAATTCGAATCTCCATCGGATTGTTACGAAGGTATATAATTATATTTCGATGTTACTACATTTGACGTCAGGAGCTAAAAATTCAATGAAAGTAATCTAAATTTAAAATGCAGGCGGAAGTTATGTATAGCCGTTTCTCCGCTTTAAATGGCTTTACCTGAATACGCCAGCTTATGAAACTTTATGCGAATCTATTAACTAATAATTTCTGGATGTTAAAATTAGTGTCTGATTATATTTATTACATATTCATGTTTGAATTGCTACAACAAAGAATGCACTTAACATAAATTTCTTACGGTGCAAAGAAATGTTAATCGATAAACTCCACGATAAATCATTAACGATATAATATCTTATTTCGTATCTTAGAATCGTATATATGATACAATATATTATAGAAATCAATGCTTTAAACGATTTAGCTAGTCTTAAATATTTGTATGATTTTGTGTAAATTTTTATACTACGTATATGTAGTTCTTTAAAATGCGCGCAGAAATGATTTTTGATAAATTATTAATTCCACGCTTCAGCGAATGGCATATCCAAGTTGAAGTGCATCTCGAGGCGAAGAGGATATTGCGAATATGTACACTAGGATTTTCTATTATACCTGACAAAATCAGCTTACCTGGTAAGGCTCCAGTATGCGACGTAGTTCTCCCGACTCGTTAAGTCGCTCGACTGTGTCAACACCCTGCAACAAGGAAAAACATTGTGAAATGCAGGCATTTAATAGTATATTTAAACTATTCAAGTTGTTCAACGCTTTCTTTCCGCCTCGTTCATTTCATCATTAACTAACGACTATGCCGTAAACAGAAATTCTCCGGCATGTCGCGTGCACGTCACAAGACTTTCTGTCAAATGGATGGAACTCGCGACAGACGTTTCAAGAGTTTCAAGACATGGCGATGTAACATTCTTGGCTTGTCGTCAAGGAATGCGACTGTAACGAAAAAATTTTATCGTATTTCTTCTCTCGGCTTTTCTCACGTATATATAGTGTAATTCTATGCGTATCCATGCGATAATGGTCGTATTATACATTTTGCCGCTGTTAATGAGGCTTTTAATGAAGCATGCGATAACTAGTTTGTAGGTTTGACGCACCACTGATTTATTTACAGGAAGAAAATTTTGCTCTCTTGTCTTGGAAGATTATCTTTCAAACATAATTGAACATTTTAGAGATGATTAATTGTATCACTAAGTATTTTAATGAAAAGTTTTCAGATTGATACACGGAAAAAACGATTTTGCTGAACATCTAAAAATTTAGATCAATACAAATCTAAAAATAATTTTATTGAATTATCAAATTAATTATGTAGGAAACATAAGCATAATAAAACAATGCTACACTGAACAAAAAAGATTGGTTGCTGCAGCAAATTAGATGGTAAAATATGATATATTTTTAATTTGTAGCCAAATTTTTGTTGCTTATCGAAATCCTATACTGACATTGCAAATAGGCTAACGCAATCAAACATTGGCTACTGCAAACCAAAAATTAGCCGCTGCAGCCAATTAAAAAAAAATGCTATACCATATATCATCTAATTTATTGCAGCAGCTAATCTTTTCTTTCAATGTACAATTTTCATATTCGAGTAATCAACTTGAGTGTCTACATTTATTTATTTTGATGATAAAAAAATTATTTTTAGAACTAATTCAATTTTTAAATATTGTGACTCTTTTTGTGTAAAAAAAAAATTGAACTATTTAAAAATTTGAATAGATATAGATCTATAAAATAATTTTATTAAACTATCAAAGTAATATACAAGTAATTATAGAAGGTTCAAGCATGATAAAGAATGCTGTAAAAAGTTTTTATTATTTTAGTAATCAATTTGAGCGATTTCTCATCAATTTGATTTCTTATCAAAATGGAAAACTTACTAAATTTAATAGAATAATAAAAACAAAATTATTTTTAAATCTGTATATCTAAATTTTTAGCTATATTAGCAAAATCGTTCTTTTCATATAGAATGTACGACGCGCTTGTGAATGCGAGTGAAGCGACATTTCGAAGATGCTCGTTCGTCAGTACTCATCTTGTAATCTCGTGTCTGATGTAATGTAATAGAGGTTTTATTGCGGTTGTAGTTGCAACAATATACTCCTTTCACTACATATCGTGTAAACTGTCAAAAGATGTCATACGAAGATGGACAATAGTGAAAGTGAGATAACATATTCAAATTGATGACAAATGGGAACGAAATAAACATATCGAGAATACTTCTTTGATTTTCGGCACCAGTGGATTATTTCGTGCGAGATTGTATGACGCGATCGGATAGGAATGCAGTTCGGGTAGGTTTATATATGTACACTTGCTAGACACCAGCAACCATAAAGTGGTGTAACAGGCAATCGCACCTCGCATTCTCTCCGACGGCCTTGGATCAAATAGTTTGACATTTTACTTACGCATATATCTATTCGATCGGTTGCTGGAAGTAATTCTTGAGAAACGGATACCATTGGAGGCAGAGAGGGAGGCAGAGAGGGAAAATCAAATAACATGATTGTGAATGAGAGAGACTCTAGCAGGTAATGGTTACTCTAAAGATACTCTAAAGGTGTGTCGTTTATATCCAGTATTTTTTTTTTTAAAGACTGATATGTTTGTTTTCGAGAAAAATTCTTGAAAAAGGAAGTTTATGTGAAAGCTCTTAAAAAGTCAAATACACAGATTTTGCTGAAGTATCTAAAAATTTAGCATACAGATATGAAAGTAATTCTATTGGATTATCAGAATAATTATGTAAGATACTCAAACTGGAATGTTAAAACTTTTCATAATAATGTTTTTCAGGCTTCAGATTCTTACGTAATTATTTTGATAGGTTAAAATAGTATTTTCGAATCTGTATCTAATTAGATTTTTAAATAGCCAAATTATTCTTTCTGTGTATATGCCATTTATTTAAAAATTTTGAGATATATATTTTTATAATATTACAACTAAGAATATCGTTCAATAAATTTTTTTATTCTCTCTGTTTAAATCTCTTGTTTACTCATCATTGTCATCTCAGATTGTAATGTCGGATGTGAAAAAATACAATAAAAATTCTTGCAAAATATTATTGACAGTATAATATGGAAATATGTTTCAATAAAATAACATATGATCGATTTGTAAAATGTACCAAAAGCTGCTCCTTTGTTTTATTAATTAATAAATAACAAAAATGTATCTGAAAATGAATTATATATATATAATAAAAAATAAAATAAACTCTACTTAGTTATAATAAACTGTCAAATTAATATTAATTTATAATATATAGAAATAAATATGATTTAATTTCTCTCTGAAATAAGAACATATAATTTTCAATATATTTTATAAGTTTATTCTATTGATTGCAAATTATTCTATTGAAAAATATTTCTATTCAAATAAAAAAATTTGCAAAAATTTTTCTTATGTGTTTTGTTTCTTCTGATGTTACAATTTGAAATAGTAGTGGTGAGGAAACAAAAGCCTTAATTTTTTATATTGAACAATTCACAGGTTCAAATTTTTGTTACAAAAACAGATTCTCTTGTGCACTAGAATAGAATTCTATTCTACACAGCGCATCCGCATTGAAAATATGAGCAATAAACATTTTTATCATATATGGGATAGCATAATTTTATAGAAGTTGACATCATCACCTTGGGAATAGCGCGTGAATATAGCTGAAGTTCATGATTATGAAGATTTTTACCATGTCACAATAATAAAAGCGGCATGCTCTTTTATGAAGATATAAAGACATTTCGTACCGCACATGATGATACGAACTTGTACTATCACCATTATGTATGAGAGCAATTATGTATTATATTCAATGGGAACACACATACAACGATCGTTCCCTGTGACCATTCCCAAGTAATATTCCACTGTAACATTTAAATGACCACTGCGGTAATGATTGTCGCTAATTCCTAATAACTCATTATTGATTAGATAATTTCTCTATTATGATTTGATATCTAATTAGATGGATAACATTGCAAATTGTAATCTAGTTGTACAAAATGTATTTCATTTTAAAATAAATATTTATTAAAATCAAAAGAATTGGTAATTAATATAAAAATTATGTATATTAAAACTTGTATTTTTCATTGTATTTTAAGGAAGCAATGCATTATATAAGGAATTCATTATTTTGTTTCATATATTAAATTCATATGTTAATATGAATATCTTGTTGTCGTTTCTAGATTGTCTATTTTATTTTCCTATATGTTTCAATGACAATTTTACAAGAGATGCAACGTAAGATCTGTGAAACACGATCCTACATCTGAGAATTGCTGAAACAGAATACTTTGCTATCTTCGCTATCGCATTTTGTCATTATATATACGAGAATACAGTTCCAAAGACAATACCCTATTGGATTTCTTTAAAATAAAATATTTCAATTACTCTTTTTCAATCATTATATTATCATTTAGTAACTATAAATTTGCATTCTACATGTTTTACTTAATCAATTATAAAAATAATCATTTCTATACAACAAATTTAGTCCTTTCCCCAAATCAAGCCCTTTATACTCATTTTTTCACTTTGTATCTACAGAACAGATGCAATTTGATATAAAATTTTCGTTTATACATTCATTGAATTTTCACTCGACAGTTATCTTTGACATTTCACGTCATCCATCTCTTAGCCTCCTCGAATATCTCTAGTTGCATAACGCGTTATCGGCCTTGTACAAATTCTTCATAAAGCGTAAGAGGATGGATTCGAAAGGATCGCAGAGTACTCGAATGCTAGTGTGTGCGCAATATAACTTTTCTTATAGAAGTTATTCTACTTGTGAAACGATTGAGAGAGAGAGAGAGAGAGAGAGAGAGAGAGAGAGAGAGAGACGATATTGCTATAGAA
>NW_012130076.1:3082832-3087740 GCF_000143395.1 Atta cephalotes
GAGAGAGAGAGACCGATATTGCTATGAAGAAGAAAACAACTTGGTTGACGAATGTCAAACACAGATGACGGAACATTCAACGCCAACTGCTCACGTTTTATTATATAAAGTTTTGTATAAAGCGAGTTTACATTCCAAATATATTTTAAAATAACTACAGAACATAATTTCTGATTTAAACCATGCATATTATAAATGGGAATACAGTAAATAATAAATTTATGCTGATATAATGCACATTAATGTCCAAATTATAATTCATAAAAGTAATAATATTAAGTGAAAATGGACTGAGAAATGTTTAATAAAAATGAATAAAGAGACCCATACATTACATTAAATATAAATACAAGTATTAATTATAAAAAAACGTTTCCAAAACTACGAACGAATATACTTTATGCAATAAATTCATTAAATTATTTATTAATTTTCAATAATATTTTTCCGTATTTAATTCCAACTTTGATCAACATTCTTTTAATTAATAAATATAATTAAAGTCAATTTCTAGTCTTTATTTCTAATTTTATTGAATTGTTATTTAAATTATGTCTTAATTATTTTTAATTAATATTTTTATTAAAACATATATTTGATTATATGTCAAAACTTTTTTTTAATCAATATTTCATTCTCATTTTTTATAATTCTTTCAAAAAGTTTAAGTTAGTGCATACATACCCCAATATATTGACCATCGACGAAAAGTTGTGGCAATGTTACGACTTCCGAATTGGTCCGATCCCTGAGTTCGGTCTGTAATTCCGTATCGCGGAATAAATCTGCTTCGTCATACTTGACCATGTTTGTCCATAACATCTGCTTCATCTTCATACAATTGGTAAAGGTCTCTCTAACGATGCCCAATGATGTCGTGTAAAGTACCACTCTACCCTTTTCTCTTTCCACGTAAGCCTGAAATAGGATGTAATACCTTGTCAAGTCTTGTAATAAGATTCTAAATAATTCTTAGATTGAATTAAATATTAAAATTCCATTTCGCGCATATTAAAATCTTTACAATAGTAAAATACTTCTATAGCCTCACATTATGGCGTACTTCAGTACATAATATGATATAATTATTGTAATGTATGTTTCTTCGTATAGAGTAGCTATAAAACACTATAAAACGTATATTATAAAAATAATCAAATACTGATTTTATGTCTTATCAATTTCCAAAAGACAATTGAGTTTTTCTTATAAATTATAAATTATAAATTTATTTGTCTAAGAGTCCAAACTATCGAACCGAGCCTGCGTCCACATTCAAAGATTTGATATGAATCTATATTCATTTCGATCATGTGGATATGTAGAATCTCGGTAGAATCTTTGGTCGGCTCGATAGTCTGAAGGCACCCTTTCATAAGACTTCTGGAGATCAATTGTGTATCTTGAAATAAAATTTAAAAGAAAGCAAATCCATTAGATATTGATTTAAAAAATTATAAATATTTTCTAGAATAAATCAATTAACTTATTTATATTTTAGGATAAATATAATTATAAATATCTTCTAGAGAATTTTTTCTCATTTTTGTAATTTTCATTTTAAGACTTGCAATCAACGTTTTGGTTAGAAATGGCATCAGAAGTAAAAAAATACATAATAAAAATTCTTGTAATATATTAAAATAAAATCATTTTTCAATAAAACAATATTTGCAATCGATAGGGTCTTATAAAAATGTAGCAAAAAATTCTTTTTTTTTGTTTTCAGAGAGAAAAAATTATATTTATTTCTATATGCTATTAGTTTGATAATTGTTACTTGTTTGATAGCTGTGAACTTATTTAGTTTTTGGCATGATTCAATTACTAAATACATCTGGTTATTTACTGATGAAATAAAAGATTTATTTAAAAAAAAAATAAAGGAAAAATTTTGATACGTTCTGCAAGTCTATTGTATTGATTATAAATGTTATTTTATTATATCGTTTTTCGCTTCTAACGTCACACTCTGAAATAATAGTGATCAAAGCTCTTAATAATCAAGTTTCACATCATGTTCATATCTTTATGGACTAATAAACAGGATACTTTCTAAAAGCGTTATTTGTTATGGTTAATGACTTCATGAACTTTTATTTCTTTATTTTCCTATCTGCAAAACACGATAATATTTAATAAATATTATCGTGTTTTGCAAATAGGTATTTACTTTAGTTACCTATAAGTATCTGTAAGTGTACCTATAACATTATACACGTTGATTCTGCAGTGATATACTCAAAGAATAATAATAACATTGATGAATTAATAAAAATACCAAAACTAACGATAAACGTGAGGTTTTAACGTTTCCTTTTATTTATCGGTGATCGAGTCTTGAATAAGCACGGGTGACAATTTTTATATGGAAGAGAGACCTCTTTATGGTTCGGCGATTCAATCACAAGTCATTCGAACTTCGATTCTTGCTCAGTAATGCGTGCATTTATTGGCCGTTTCTTTACAATCGATTTCGTTGGCACGTGCAACAAGCATTAGCTTTCACCGGCAAGTATGCTTGATAGTTTTGCAAGAAAAATAACTGCTTTATTATTTTCTGTATTATTTATTACTATATTTTTTGTAATATGGCATCATCATATTATTATATTGCTGTTACAAAAAATATATATTATATATGTTAGAATTTCATTCATATAAATTGCATTTTCGCAACAAAATGATTTAATTCATCATTTACGTAAAAAAATGTCACGTTTCGTTATGACATAACGTCGTATAAAATTTCGCATACCAGAGATGAATGCAATCTCTGTAATAATCTAGCTGTCTTTTGAATTGCTTGTGTCTTGAGCGCGTGTGTATAATACTTAATATACTTTTCCAACTAAATTATGTAATGTCGTTTAGGTAGTCCTCGAAGATAGAAAAGGAGACAGCTGTAAGTAGCAGGCGAGACAGAGAAAAAGGAAGGGAGGGAATGATTGTGTTAAATTAGCTTTCACTGCACAAAAGTGACAAGGTAATTCAGTGTCGCGCATAATGCCGACAACGATTCTTCATCTATAAAGCATTTTACGTAATTGCCATTCTCGGTATTTATGTATACACATAACGTACTGTTAGTAAAATCGCAGATATGATAATATTCACTTACAAGGAAACCTTGCAAAGTATCAAATTCTGATTTTAATGGAACTTTCTATATAGATTACATAAATAAATAAATTTAGAAAATATCAATTAGTGCGGAAAAACGGAGATAAAAGAGATTTCAAGAGATAAAATCATCCTCCTAAATAAAACAGTTTTTAGCTTCTTTTCATTACATTTTAAAAACTATTCAAGATATCAATAAATATTTATAAAAAAATTTTATAATAAAATTTGTTTATCTCTACGTCAATAATATTTTTAAAAATTAATTATTTTATTTTCGAAATTTATACTTTCTAAATTAATTTTTGAAAATATTATTGACAAGGAAATAATTTTATTACAAAACTTTCGTATACATTTTTCATATCTTAAATAGTTTTTGAGATATATAACGAAACATAAAAATCGCTTTCTTATAATTATATTTCAGTCTTAAAATCGTTTTCCACATCAACTAATATTTTTTTAAATTTATTTATTTACATAACTTGTATATATAAAAAGTTTTAAAATTAGAATTTGGTTTGCAAAATTTCTTTATCTATTATAGTATCTATTATATAATATCTCATATTATTCAAAATCGATAGGCTTCTTGCGTCCTTTATGACTTTATTGGTTACTTGGTTACAAACTTATATGGTTACATAAAATAAATTATAGTGTATAAAAAAATTATTATCTGTCTTCATTAATATTATCTTTCTCATAAAAACTCTAGACTATTATTTATTGCACTTAAATTATTGTACTTGCGTACCAAATAAAATATATATATTCATATCATTTAAACTGTTTGAAGAATATTGGTTATCGCAGTATGAATTTGTTCTTTTTACAACGCAAACCTTTAAAACCTTTTACATTTATTTATTGGAAATCTCACATGAGAGCAAGCGAAATGTCATTATATATTTTCAAATTGACAGAATATCTTTTATATAGGGAGTTTAACATGAAAACATCAATGCGATCGTGAATTTAATGTATTAAATTTATTAAATCTGTAGTAGTTTGTAACATTCGTTGAGATTGATATAATTTTTGCTGCGGTACGGCCATTTCATGCGCATATAGAGCAATCGCGTCCGATCAGCATTATAGATCACCACGTGCTCACTCGACACGACTGCTAATGAACGTATTTCAACGGGGAAACCGGACTTGTCGTACCAGGTGCGTGATCTGCACCATAAAAGCATATTGTAGAAGTGTGCACGGAAAAGATCTCAGCTAACCATTACTAATTTTTTGCTAACCTACTTGTTCCTACCGATACCCGTTATCCTACGCAAATGACACGTATAGTAATTGCCTTCAATCATAATTGCATATCGTCTTGAAGGAGGCAGAACCAATACGGTCACGTACACGCGAGCCAGATGGCCTAACAAAGTATCGAGCTTCGCATCATAAGCTATTATAAACTATACTGGAGAACAAATTTTTGCGCATTCTTTGTACATTCCGAAAATTAAATTAAAGCTGTAATTAGAATTTATCACCACTCAAAAAAATTCAAATCTAATCAATTTTAAATTGTTACATTAATATCAGAAAAAGTTATTTTTATATTATTACATTATAACAGAAAGTTTTTTCTTCTTTATGCTTTCATGATTTATTACATAATTCTTTGCGTCGATTAAAATTAATACTGTTTTACAAAGCAAGGAAAACGCATGATGTTAAGTGCATTGTTTTTGCATTGTTTCATTAATCGTCATATGTATATATATATATATATATATATATATATATATATATATATATATGTATACTACG
>NW_012130076.1:3089777-3101186 GCF_000143395.1 Atta cephalotes
TATATATATATATATATATATATATATATATATATATATATATATGTATAACTCGGATCTCTATTAAATGCGTCTTAAAAAGCGAAGGCAAGAATTATAATATAGCCTCGACACAACACGTGTCCTTTCTCTGATGGCTATCAATTTCATTTCCACACGTGAAAAAACTTAGATAAGGTCATCTATTTCTGTTCAGAAGTGTGAAAGTTGTTGTCGTCCTCTTCGTTACTATCTTATTCTATCTGTGTTGCTTATATCCTCTTTGGCTTCATATCACAAATACAAAATGTTGATTCTTAATAACACTTTTGTCTATTTAATAATTATGATGTTATTGAAGAGATGATTGATTATTATGAGCGTTTTAGCATTTTTCATATAAGTTTCAAGAAAGTACAACTTTTCTTGCATGACCCATGTGAAAGGGATGCTTGCAAGAAAATAATTTATCCATCATGGTGTTCATCGTGGTTTCTTGTAGGACGTGTGAAGCCAGCGCCGATCATACGATATGAATAACTTTTTGCACATCGCGATGATCTCACACAACATTATCCACGCCCCATGAATCTTACGATCCAATAGAGATCTCTTCAGACAGTGCGGCACAACATAAAAGATATATTGTATATTCCCGGCTTGTAAAATTGTATTGTATTATATGATATATTAGAATGGAAATATGAAAGTGAAAGCTATTAAAATTATTAATATATAATATTTATTCTTGGAATATAATTATGCTGTTTAGAAAATGCTGCATCTTGAGAAGTTGTTTATAAAAAAAAGTACAATAGCTTAAAAGGTTTTAAGAATATAAAATCTTCTTCTAAAATTAGAAACAGCAGGATTGCTGATTTGTGTAACAAAAAGAAGAAAAAAAGCATATACACAAGAAATATAAAATATGTGAAAGTATCGATTTGTTATTTAAAAAGTTGATATTATACAATATTAATTTATAATAGATGGATATCTGCTATTTCTTCTTTAATTTATTAAAAATCTCTACTTTCCCTCTTACAGTTTTAGCTTTTTCCTCGTATTAATTATTATCTACGTGTCTTTTTTTATCTTTGATCACTGATCGGATGTAAATTAATCAACCTTTTCCATAATCTATAACTCTCAGAGTTCCCTTTTTGCTTTACCAAGTAATTAATCTCTAAAGAAAATGCATTTTTATTTCAGCTTAGGGCCACATAAATCCATTTTGCGCTCATGGGTAAAATATTGCTCTCTTTTAAGACATGATGTCATTTGAATAAAATTTTTTAGAGTTAATTTAAAAAATTAATAATCTCAATATCTTTAAAAAAAATTATTTATTTATTTGAAATACATAAATAGCAAAATGGATAGAACAAAAATATACAATTTAAGAAAATAATAAATATATTTCCCATAATAAGAACAGAAAATAAATTTAATCGTTTTTCATTATTAATCACGCTTCACTATAAATCATCTTGTCTGGCGACTTTAAATCATCTACAAACGACGTTATTTCAATGCTTAATTACAAGAAAATTTTTTTTCTAAAATTTGCCTTCCTTAAAAATTTGCCGTCTTGGGCTATTCATTCAACACATGTCTTAATACGTTTTAGCTTCAAAACACATGTCTTAATACTGTTTTAACTTCAAAAAATGATTGTATCAATCATGTATCTAATTATCGAATGATTAATTAAACGTCGATGTATTATAAAATATAATGCAAGTCAATGCAAAGATAATGTATATGTAGCACGAGTAGTTTAATGAATCTGAATTTTACAGCGATATAACCTAGCGCAGAGCTCGGTGTGGTATGCTTAGTGCGTATTCAAATGCAAGCTAATTTCACGAGCGTTTAATGAAAGTTGCACCTGGCTGTACGTGTTACATACGAAACGACGGCATGCTTTGAACTAGCGATTAATTGAGGTAAAATGACTGTAGCCAGTAATGCAGACAAATCGAGGCGCCGAAGAGACGATTTCTCCATAACTGGGATAATGTTACGAGAGATCAGGTCGCCCACTGACCGGAATTTAGCATGTTAACACATCGCTGATGGAACACGTAAAGATACGTTTTATGTGCATAACGTAAATTTTATATAT
Organism: Atta cephalotes; assembly: GCF_000143395.1. Classification (NCBI taxonomy): domain Eukaryota; kingdom Metazoa; phylum Arthropoda; class Insecta; order Hymenoptera; family Formicidae; genus Atta; species Atta cephalotes. The sequence continues at coordinate 3,091,885 of NW_012130076.1, forward strand.
GTATAATACATAATATTATTTATATTTGTGTTAATGTGTAAAATTTTCCTTTGTGATTTTTTTATACATTTATTTGAAAAAGTAAATACTTTAAAACATAAAAATTATACAATGACTTTTTTTTCTTCGAGAGGTGTTTGTTATTTAAGCATTTGTTTGTTATTTAAGCATTGAAAGAAGTCTTAATACTTCGCAAATAAGAGTGGATATGTTAATATTTCGCCAGATAAATAAATCCAGCCACGTGCACAAATAAAACACAACGCTTTAACAAATAATTAATATTATAAAACGTGTGGCTTAAACGATAAAAATGCTAAAATTATAATGACTTTTTTTCTTATTTATATCTGTTAATATATAAAACTCCTCTTTGTAACTTAAAAATTTATTTGAAAAAATGAATACACACACACACACACACACACACACACACACACACACACACACACACACACATTTTAAAATATAAAAATTGTATAGTGGCTTTTTTTCTAAAAAACGTATTTATTTGTGCACATGGCTGGATTTATTCGTTAAACAAAGAATTAGCATATCAACTCTCATCCACGAAGTATTAAGATTTCTTCCAATATAAATACTTGGATAATAAACTCTGCTCGTTATCACGTGACAATTTGCATCACGGACTAGAAATACTTATTATGAAGGGTGATTAAACGAGCGTGATTAATTAAATTAACGATGTCACGTGTGCGATATAAAACATTTATTTTTTCTTCGTCTATTTAATATCTCCAACTATTTAATATAAATAGCTTCAGATTAGTCAAACATCTTTTACATTGGCGAATTCAATGGCCAATCTAATCTGTATGTATAGTTATTGTCATATCAATGCTTTTGTGGCCCAATATCAGTGTAATGACGAATGAGTGGTTAACGATTGCAACGCAATCAATTCGCAGCTGGTTCAGTGCAATTCAATTTCTAAGAGAGCGAGAAGCGTAATGGAAGCCTTCTATACTCTGCTATTTCTGTAATAATGATCTTTAAATACGCGATACGACTTTCACGGCGCGCTCTCATATGAGAATGAGATTCGAATTTGTAATCGGACTCGAAGAGAAAGGGATATAACGGAAAGGGATATAACTAATATATACAGAGTGCGATGTACACTCATCTTCTCACCACAGTTACTATCTCTTCGGTTTTTGACCGGAGACTCTAGCCTTTCGACCGAATCTTCAGTTTTTCGGCATATAGAAAAAAAATCTCTGGCTAAAATCTTGATAATCTTTTTGTTGGGGAGTATTTCAATGTAGAAAAAGTAGCCTATTTTTGAGAATTAAAAAAACGGTTATATACGTTTATCTACGCTTTTACACATCTACTCTCTAAAACTTTTGAAATGAATTGTCATTGAACAGTGAAATCGCACACTTAAAGATTGAAAATTGAGCTACTCTTTTTCGAGATAGGCTCAATTTTTGTTCTTTAAATGAAATTTCACTCTAAAGAATTTAAAGAGTACATTGTTCAGTAAATATATTTTAATTTTAGTACGGCTAAATGTTTATTAATTTTTATATTACTACGTAAATTTAAAACCAAAATGTAAAAAACATGTTGGTTGTAACTTCTTCCAATTTAACCGAAACAAACAATTAAAAAGATTTTTAATTATTATATACGAACATAATCCAGAATAAATGAATAATAATTATAAATTATTAAAATGGTGCTGCGTTTTTAAAAAAAAACACCAATATCGATTTTTTAACAAAATTTTTGAATTTAACATATATGAAAAAATATATTTTATAATTATAATATAAAATATAATATTATAAATATCGTAATAATCATAATGCGATAAAGAGACATGTATTGTGTGTGCGTGCGTGCGTGCGTGCGTGCGTGTGTGTGTGTGTGTGTGTGTGTGTGTGTGTGTGTGTGTGTGTGTGTGTATATGCAAAAGTGAAGTAAATAAGTTAGCAATTCTGAGAAATTATGCTTATTTTAAATGAAAAACATGATTTCTCGGAAAAAACATGTTTCGAAATTTCGAATACAGTTGTAATATAAAAAATGAAAGTTTATCTCTAATTAATGATATCGGGACTATGATATAAATTTTTTTAACTCAAAATGCTAATATTATTCACTTTTCTTGAATTTACACTCGATAATAGCTGCCTTTGAGCATGTTGATAGAATAAAAGCGAGCTCCAATTTTTAAAAATATCTATATCTCCGTTATATTTTGACGAATGTTAATAAAACCAAGAATTTTTTTTGAGATTTTAAAATATTTTTAAAAATGTAATAAAAAATTATTTATCATCGATTTTCCTTTGATTTTGGGGAGATATCTCCAGCAGGAAAGTTTTGATCTTATTTTTAGAAAACGTAAAGAATGTACAAAACAGTACAAATTTTAATAATGGCAATCTCTGGCAAGACTTACGCAATATTACTCTTACAGCACAAAAACGTCCTGAAGACATCCCTATGTCTTCTGGAACATCCTATAAGGTTATTCCTAGGATGTCTCTCGGATACAATGTGTTTTATGGAAATGACATTAAATTAACATAAAATTCAGTGAAACTTTCGTCAACTCTCAGTCACGACGACATGTCATCTCAATCTTATTGTAAAATTGAGTGTTACTTGGAATAGTAAACTCCAGCAGGAGGGCCAAATTGGATAAATGTTATTTTCTTTAGAGAAAGCATTACAAGAAAGTTAAAATTTTCATCAATTTCGACAATTGTCGGTTTCCCGCAGAAGAATCATTGATGTTCAGTAGAACACTATTGAAAGATGGCAACCGTAGTTGTCCTGTGATTACACAAGACAATTGGTATGCTCTTGGAGACATCGGTGCAACATGATCAGAGGCAACATCGCCCGAGGCAAATGTGTAAAAAGGTGAAAGCTCACATGCATCTGCAACGCCTAAGCGTTATATATCACTGCCAGGCCTGAGATATGATCCCGTCGGCGAAAAACAAACACTTTTGCGCATATGCTTAACGTATATAAAGGTGTTATGCTCGAAACATGTAACTTTAGACTGCGTACTATCTTAGGTTTTTCTCCATTTTGATTATGTAATGGCAAATTTCGCGAGTGAATGTACAAATAATAAAAATCACGCGGCAGAATGGTCGGCAGAATATATGATGCACGTGATGGGGGATTCCCCCATGGCGGAAAGAAATCTTTATCGTTTTTCTCATTCGATAGGGTACGTCATCGCGATTTAACCTCGTTCTCTAATAAAACGTCAAAGAAAGAACGTGCCTCTCTCGTTGCACGTGCGACCAAGTTCTGTATCTGCGTCGCCGCGTGCATCGTGGTGATGTCAGGCGAGATCTGACCTTTGCCGGGATAATCGATGCAAATGTGCCGTCGTCCGATGAATGCATTCTGCCCAGTTCCTCTTTTAAAGTCTACACGAGCATGACGTAATTTCACGTGCGTTTCCCGTCGAAGTCCGCAATGAAGATGTGCGATCAATGAATCTCCTCGTTTAAAGAACACATTCGACCAAACTCTTGTTGCACCGCAGATCACATGCGTATATCGGCATGCAACTTGTGTTGTTCGGCTTGACCTACCTCATGTAGCAAAATGTCAACCGCGACTTCATACGCACGAGGTTACATTTGGTTTTGGTATGGGAATACCGTCACATGTTCCAGTCGATCATTAAATCGAGTATAATTGCGGTCGCGGATTGGTCCGCACGAGTTATGAGGGGCTCAATGAAATCCGTGGATTATTCCGAAAATGTAAATCGTGCGAAGCGCATTACCCGTATCGTCTGATATATCGCCACTTCGCATTTCTCGTCTCGTCATTTAAAATTACAATCTGAACAAACAGAAAGTAAACACACCGTAGACAATCGCATACCGTGGAGAATTTCATTCGGAACAGTGCTTTATACTTTGTTTAAATATAAAAATACTATGAGAATCTACTTTTTCCATTTTACTGAAAAGAATTCCTTTTCTTTGAAATGCATAGCTTATTATTATCATATATTTTCGTATTATATAAATATCTTTTCTATTTTTAAATTTGCTGTCTTTCGAACAAAGAGTTATGAGAGACTAAGTTTAAATATAAAAGCCGTTTTATAAGTAGAATCAAAAGTTTATTATATTTGCATTTCCGAGCCATAATTCATTTTACTTTCAAATAAAATCAAAATATAATAGAATTGTTTAATACAATTTTTGAGTTCTTTAATTGACATTCACGAAGTAAATCCGAGCACAAACTAAAGTTCGATTTCATTGAAATTGAAACTGAAATTTCATTGAAATTGAAAGCTTTCACTCCTTATTACATGTTCAATGTATAATAGATCTACTTATAATCTCTGTAGTTTTCCGAATCGATTTCTTGCTCGAGCATTTCTTGTATAATTTTATTATTGAAATCTTATAAATTATAAAATTACTTTTAGTTTAATCTATACGCTTCAGTCGTTTCTTTTAACAAGCAAATCCTACTTAATTATAGAATTAATTGTAAAAGTATTATAATTTTTAAGTAATCGTATAATGATTTTTATATGAAGAATTAATACATACTAATTCAATAAAATAGTATTATATTAATTTAAAAAATCATTTTTCACTTTTACACAGATAGAAATTATAATTTCTCGAAACATGATCGATATAAAAGCTTGTATATATTGAATAATATATTTAATTCTAAGAAATTCTATACTGTGAAAAATATCGGTGTGAATTTAATACCAAATTGTTTATAAATTTTTACCATATTAGTGTTAAAATCAATACGATAAGGATTATACAGACATCGCTTGATTGTTAAATTTACGCCGATTTTTCAGAATGTACATATAAAAGATTCATTTTCTGTTTATCAACTACTCACTACTCAACTACTATGGAATTCTTCAGTTAGTACGTGTTTCTATGTATTTCGACACACGTAGCCAAGCTTGATTATGCGTCATCAAACAACACATCATTATGAAATCAACGATGAGAAATCAGCTTTTTACTCATTTCCGATAATAAAATGCATTATGATTGTATCGAGAAGCAATAATCATTTCACAAGAGTTGGTGGGTGCCGCATGTCCATCAGAACGAGGTGTGAATCCGAAGAAGAAAGTGCACTTTCATAAGTATACTCAATTATTTATGCGTGATTGCAACCGCGCGTCCGCCGCAGAAATGTCAACGATCTCATGACTAGAAAGGAGCGTTATATTACCGTGTCGACATTCTCATTATGAATATCGTAATATAATGCCAATGTTATTGAAAGTATTTATGAATTCAATACGAAACATTTCCGCAGATCGTTTTCGATGTTATTGAATTTCAACGTAGCTCTAATGCAAAAATAGCTATTTTTCGGAGTTTTTTTTTGATAAAATTAGCTGATTATAGATCTGTTTTTTATTACCGTACTCTCTGAAATGGCGAAACTCACATAGTACAATAAGTTGAAATGAAACAAATATACGTTTGTTTCATTCTCAACTTATCATATGTACAGAGTGCAGCAATAAAAAAACAGATCATATATTGCATCTGGATATTCAGACAGAAGTTACACATGAATTAAGCTTGTATTTTAATTAATTAAATGTAGAGTCCGTACGTTTGAGGTTCGAATATTATTGCCAGAGGCAAATAGGAAATGAATTGCAACTCGTGCATTCCGTGCAAGGTTGAATGTGCGGGATTAGAAATTTTCTAAGCCAGAGAAATGTACGCGTTTTTTCCTTCACGGTTTAACATACCGTGCATTATTTCTTTTATGCCGTTCCGTGGCAAGTGGAAAATAATGTGTAACTTTAGAATATTAACGTATGTTGGGACTCGAAATGAGTCCAATTGCTTCAAATTGCGGGGAAATATGGCACGTTTACAGTATTAAGTAAACTAGACCGAAAAATCTTTAAACATATATAAGAGAGAAGAAAGCCATTTTTAGTCAAAGCGGGTCTTGGCGTAGTAATATATGAATATATTTTAGTAATATATGAATATATATATATATATACAGTCATTAGTTCTATAGAACTATGTGTAGCTTGTACACGTTTAGGTTTATCTAGATTGTACCAAATATACGTATATTAGATATGTATTTTCGTTATAAATTTTGGAATATTATGTTTCCGTTATAGATCTGGTAAACCGGTTTCAGATCAGATGAAATTCTCCAAATTTTGGGTTACTCGTGTCATGCGTACAAACATATGCAAATGCACACCTGTGCTCTTTCATCATTTGATAACGGTGCACCAGCTACAAATTACGAAGAATCGAGTAATGTTTGTTGATGAAGTACATTTTGTTATTTTTCATTGCTGAACGAAAACGCGCGTGGTAATTATCCAGTTCGAGTCACATGATTGATGAGAATATAGATCCTTGTTCTATATATATAGATTACTTTTAGAATAAAAATTATTTTTATTTACAAAAAATGATTCTGTATACCTATCTATGCATCTTTTTTATTTCAGAGTTAAAAGTCACGATTCACATTTCACTTTTATTAATAAATGCAGGCATTTATTTCTGAGATTCTATAATACATAACGTAAATTATTTGTTAAATATGCTCACTTACTGAAAAAAATGAGGTATAAATATAGTCCTATGTATTACACAAAAAAATGCAACTATATTTTTCAATAATATTGTGTAAATTTTATCTTTATAAATATTTCATTAGTGAAACAATTTACTAATATATATATATATATATATACATAAACATGAGATGCTTTCTATATTTAACAACTTAATAGTTAATAATATCACAATAATAGCTTTTTCACATAATATGCTAATTCAAAATCATGATTAATAATTTCAACAGATATTAATTCCATGTTAACTTTAAACATGAAACTATTACGAGATTACTCGTATACCTATATATATTGCAAGTGTTTGTTTAATAATCCACTAGTAAATTCAATGTCCGCATTACTATATCTTGCTCACATGGAATGATGTTACAATATTGTAGATCCTATTATTAGATAATTGGAAAACAAGATGCAAAGTAAAGGACAAACTCACACCGCACGGTTTCGAATTTCTTGATAAATATACTAGCTGAAGAAAGCTTTCATAAAAAAAGTTCAAACGTATGTAGGAAATTAGCAGGGAAAACATGAGCATAAAGGGAATATGAGACGACAACGAGGGCAAATTTAAAATACAAAAAAATAAGAGGGAAGATGCTTAATCGAATCCAAGAAGAGGCTAAAACTACTACAGCTGTTGTTGCTGTCGCTGTGGTGGCCTCTTTGACCCGCTTTCTCTTTTCCCACCCGATTTGTCTCGTGGACATGCTTAACGCGTTGTCTTCAACCGGGAAATTCATGAAGTCGACCTCCCGTCATCTGCCATCGGCGTTTAGAAGTTCTCGGCGAATCCATCTCTCTTGAATAGCGGAATAGCAGGGAGCCTCGTAAAAGCGGAAATCGGTAGATGAAGTAGGTCGTTCGTCTTGGCCATCCGGTATCGTCACTTCGTTAGCAAAGCTAATGCGAGTTATTAGTAATTCAGGTGTACTTACATAAGTCATTTACGTTACACCGTTAGAACTTTCCGAATGATAGAAATGCGAAAGTATATTTACATAAAGGAAGATTGCAGCTTTACATGTCTGATTTCAAAAGGCGATTTGTTATCGTTTGGCGAGATGCGACCTACGGCATTTCATTGGCGGCACGAAGTCTATTAATTTAATTTCGCGAAGAGTCTATCAATTTAATATTTGATCGACGTGTATTTGATTTCGCGTGGCAGAAATCAATTCGTATAACGAAGCAGTTCGAATGAAGCTGCGTATAATTATATCGAGAGACAGATGAAGCCCAATACGATTCGCGGGGATAATTTTCGTAATGAAAAAGAAAGAAAGTTGGCCCCGCGGAAGCAGACGACGAAGTAGGTCATATTTGTTCCGCGTTTATCATCGGTTATTTCACCTTCCTCATCACATAGTTGGTCGCCAAGCTACTGAACTGGGTTGCGTGCATACACGTGTGAATCAAGCGTCATGAAAATTTATAGTAATGCTAAATGAGAGTAATGCTACTTAGCTTGCGATCAGCATGCGTAGACACGTGTATCGATACGCGCATATAAAGCCCGAAGCAATGAAGCTATCTGTTTGATCAGAGCAAGACGCGATCGGGATTTCGAATGTGACGAATGTGCGGAGTTTGATAGAAATGTTATTATGAAAACGAATAAAATTAATGGTTTCAGGAACAATTCGCAATCACTCTCTCATTTTACGAATAACCGTTAATTTATCGCTGTTCCACTTTCATGAGAAAGTACATATTCCGAGAAATTCCGACAGGCCGTATTATCGGTTCAATGCATCAATATGCTTTTATACGTTATTACGTGTAACAAAACGGATAATTATGTAACTAGTTACGCACTGATAAAATGTGTCCGAGTAAAGAAAATGACTAGTTTTCTAAAAGAAGAAATTCTTAATATTTCTTAAAGTTACTCAATATATCTATTAACATAAATATATTATAATTTTAATACGTGCGATTTATCAAAGTTTCTCCTAGTTTGCCTCTTTGTAAAGCTTCCCTTTTTTGCATAATTCACCTACCTAAATTGCCAATTAATTGCAATCACTGTTTTATTGAATTCTGCGCGAAAATAATGTTCCCAGGTTTAACTTAGTTATTTCACGGCACCATCGGTTACGACTTTATGAAGATTCTTTAATTAAATACGCCGGCAGCTATTTTCCATAATACGAGTTTTAAGCAAAGCGTGTATCTCTACTTACTAAACAGATTATCTGGCCATTGAACGTATAATATTTTAATTGCGTATGTAGTTTATAATCATTCGTTGAAATGACATGCGATTAATATAAAAGGCGTGTGTGCTTCTACATGCAATTATTATATAATTGACTAAGCAGAAAACGATTTTCTTTATATTAAATATTAATTAGAAGAAATAAAGTCGTAGCATTAAAATATATTACTTGGTAGCAAGATGTTTAAAATATCGCGTTACGTGATCGAAAGCAAAAAATAAATAATTATATATGCATATATGTACATATTTTTCAATAATCAAAATATGTATCGTTTCCAAGATCATTTCTTTATGACAAAAGTGACACAATTGATAAAATCAAATATTCTTCTTAAATTTAAAGAAAAGAGAACTATTATTTTTCAACTTACAAAAAATTATTGACCAATCAAATAATATTGATAAAAAAAATATACTCTCTCTCTTTCTTTCTCTCTCTCTCTCTCT
>NW_012130076.1:3103942-3109764 GCF_000143395.1 Atta cephalotes
GAGAGAGAGAGAGAAAGATGGATGGACGGATGGCAGGCGCAGTGTGCGATAACAAAGAGAAATACATGAGAAACCAAAGACGAACATGAGGACGTAACATGGCTTGTGTTTCGCGGCCAATGTTTCTCAACTATGTTGCGTACATTGCGTTTCTCAGTACGTTGCTGTAATATCGTTTTATCGAATCTACCGTTACGTCGAACTGTTCCGCATCGATGGTACGAACGTCGCAGACGTACGACATTCGCATAGCAACACCGGAAACTTCGTAATAAAGATGCACTAAATATGTATTACGTCGTTTGTCTGGAATCCATTTCACGAGATCTTAATAGTCACAGATTTCTTGCTAGCAACCGAGAGGAATTCAATGCAAAATACGTCGAATAATCGGTAGACAGCAAATAAGCTCCCATATGCCACAAGTAAGCCGATTATCGCGACGACTAAACGTATTCAATAACGATAGTAAATATTTGTCAAAGGACGTTGGAAAGATTATCATTCACTGCAGATCGCTGCGCGATTTTCTACCTGGCTGCCTGAGCCCTCAAGAAACCTGTCTATTCGTCGCTATTATTTATTTTATGACAGAGGCAGAAGTATGAAAGAGAGTCCCTTGGGTGATTTCAGACTGATCATAAAATTCTAACACGCTGCCATGCGAAAAATGAGGATAAATAACTTAGCTTTTTTCTTTTCTCAGTTCAACAAGTTGCAACTTCGCAGACGTCTATTATGTTGCCGATATTTTTATTTTTGTTTTTCAAATCAAGATGTTTATTTATGTATTTATTCTGCAAATATAAGCAACAATTTTTGAAGTGTCAATAATTATATGTCGCAATTATACGTCTTGTAATCAGTTATCAAGAATCATTTGCTGCTTTAAGACTATATAAATATACACTAAAAGAAAAATTTTTTATATCTGTGACTATAATTACATGTTACTATAACTATATGATTATTACTGCTATAATATTAATAATTATATGTAAATTTTTATCAACTATACAAATATGTACAGTTTTATAATGAATAAGTTGGTAATTAAAAATAATTATTTAAGTTATAGTTAAGTTATAGTAATTACAACCATTTTTAGAGTTACAATAACTATATAGTAATTTTCGATGCTAACAACATTATGTATAATTATTAATAAAATTATACATAGTTATTATTACTAACAATAATAAATAAAACGATTTATTTATTAATTATTACTAATTTATTATTATTACTAATATTATTACCGATATATATAATATCTAATAATTATAATTATGGTAATACGTATTATATAATTATAGTCATAAATACCAAAAATTCTTCCTTTCAATGTAGAATTGTATTTACAAAGACATAGTTCACTGTGTCTTGCAAAACATGTGTGGAATGCGAATTCGAATGCACGATATAGTTACCAATCCATGCCATCTGATTCAAAGAGGCGAGCGATGGAGGACGGTACGGCTATCTAACTGTAAATCTAACGCTTCGTGTCCGATCCGTAGACCATGCGAATCAAGTGCACCTAACTTGATGCACGGATTTGAGCGTTCAACCTGATGCAGGCTTGCGCCGGAACTGTTCAATACCGATTCTGTCCGACCTCGTCAATACGCACTTCAGGTACTTGCAGTAGCTGATTTGCATAACAAATCGATCCATCGTTTACGAGGCTGAGCGGTACTACCGTATCGATTCGTCAATATTTAAAATACGCGAGGAGGAATGTTATACAAGTTCATAAATAAAATATTATTAATTATTTTCTTGTATAAGTAGATCTAACATATATGTAAACTTAGTAATATATACAATATGACACTTATTCTAAAATAATTTAAAAGCTTTCCACCGGCTGCCTTCATTGGAAATTACGCACTATTCTCTACTTTTGTATACGTTTGAAAATGGATATTATTCTGTAAATTCATTACGTTTTTTAAAATTAAATAAACAATTTAGCTTTTTACTGAATGAATATTTCTGAAATAAATCACATTCCTCTTTTTGTCGCTCTACTATGCGCGAAATACACAATAAACTAATTTGCACTCTTTGAAGTTAAATTAATAATTTAGTTTTGTATTGAATAAATATTCCTAAAATAATTCACATCCCGTTTTTCACGTAATGCATATGTGAACATTTACAAATACACTTATGCAATTATGCATAGAGAAAAGTGATATTATGATTATAATTGCATAGTAAAATAATTATAAATCAAACGTTCTATTTTTATAATTATTGCTGCTATAATATTATTAAAAATAATAATAATAATGATATTTATAAATCTAAATATAAAAATATAGCTAACATAAAAGATGTAATTTTTGTTTACAAATTTTGTTTACAAACTTTTCTCTCAATGTGTTAATTGACTTGTGTTTTTTAAAATTTAGGCCGGTATTCGTAATCCCTTCTTTTAAGTCTTATAAGTAATGTCTTAAGATGCTAATATGGCTTTGTGATATATAACTTATGATGTCTTAAAATTATATTTAAGTCCATCTTAAGCATAGCCTTAAGATGTCATAACACATAAATAAAAAATGTAAATTATTGTAAATTATTGTTTTGTATGAATATTGTTTAACATATTTTTTCTTCCTTAATAATTCTTTAATAACAAACCATAATATTCAAATATGCAATTCCATTGAAATTTTGCAATAAAAAAGTATTATATTAATTAAAATCTTGATTTTTTTAGAAGTGCTGCCACTACTAACATTTGTTTTACTTATACTTTTTAAAAAAATTAGAATATATAGAATATTATAAATCAGAAAATAATCAATAATATACAATATGTTGTTAATAATGATTTTAATTGGAGTGTACAAATTCTCAAGTGATCGTTTACAAAAAAAAATCAGATGACCTTTCCCGGATGAAATATAAGAACCGACTATAAATAGGTCATAATCTCGCACGCGAATATCAGAAATTAAATTATTCCATTGATTCAAACCTTGGAGGTAGGCGACTGCAGGAACGTCGCGATGCCTGCTCGTACTCTATTCTTCACACCGCGCACGGTCCCTTTGGCACTTCGTATGGCTTCCTTGTCGTGGATTTTATAACCAGCAAAACACTCGTCGTTCTCAGCCACTCCATGTTCGCCGTTTGAGTTCTTATTATTATCGCGCAACTCGTTCACGTGGAAATTGTAGTACCTGTCGTCCTCGTATAGGTATTTGTGACCAGTCGACCGATTCTGAGTGGCATTGACGCACTCTTCCTGCTCTATCCTTTCCTGTTCCCGTTGCTTCCTCTCTTCGTATGTGCACTCTTTAATTACCGGCGACAACACCGATTGGCCGTTTTGCTCGATTGCAGGATCAGGGCTCCTCACCCGCGGCGTCGAGGAGGCTTTCGACAAGGACGATGTTCCGGATGGTGACGGCGAGACGCTGGCCGACGGCACCGGCGAGCATGGCGCGCAACCGAGTTCCGTTATTGAGATCTGACGATGAACGCCGTTCGATTCCTCGATCGTATCATTGACGCTATTCGTCAGCGTGATTCGGCCCAATTTCTCAACAACGCCAACTGTTTCCTCAACATCCTTCGGCATTTCGTGCACTCGATATTCGCTTGTGTCTTCGCCGTTCACTTCGGCGCCGTTCAAGGAGTCGCAGCTGATATTGCTCTCATTGTCGTCGCTGTCGACCTCGGCGCCGCTGCTAGTCAGGCTGCCAGTCCGGTTATGCGTGCTGTTGGACAGGATTACCGTACTGGAGTTCTTCTTTTTTGGCAGTGGCGGTGGCGTTCCGTCAAGGTCACTGCAAGTGCCACTGTCCAAGGTGTCGCTGGGCGAACATTGTCCGCTCGACATCACCATGCCGCTTAATGGGCTCTGATATGAATTGTAGTAGAAACAGGCGCTCGAACGGCTGCCAAGGGTGGATGAGTTCAGGGTTTCAGTGGTACCGCGGTGCACCATGTCTCTGCTATCACTTCTGTCGTCGTCCTGGCTACGCTTATCGCTGTCGTCGTTGCTGTTGCTGTTGTTGTTATTGTTGCGCTCCTGATTGTCGGACCCAGTCGCCGGGTCGCCGCTGAAGACACTGATCCTCACACAGCCGTCACCAGCACCGGCACTCGCGCAGTGTCGCTCGTTCACCAAGTTTGTCGCACTCACCACCACCGCACCGTTGTCGCGTCTGCTCGAACGTTCGCGCGCGGCACCGTTCTCGATCTCGTGATTTCGATCGTTCTCGTCCAGGGTCAATCGTACGGTCGATATTACCCTACTATTTTTATCGCCATCCGGATTGATTTTAATCTTCACTATATGAGCGGCCTGCTGATGCTGCGACTGCTGCCACCGCTGCTGCCGCGACGATTCGACGACGTTGCTTCGCTCCTCGCAGCCACCGTTCGCCGATTGCACTTCCGGGATTCTTCTCCTGCAGGTTGTCACGGAATCGGCGGTAGGAGCGCTTACTCCGACAAATACCGTTGCTCCGGGCCCGGAGGCGAGAGGCAACGAGACGGAAGGGGAAGGGGAAACGGTCCGGATTGACACAGTCTGCCGACCGGCCTGGCTCGCATCCCGGGTCTGTGTCTTCGCAGATAATGGCGGAGGTACAGTCATCGTGATGATCTCATCCATACGTGCATACCAAGTTGCCAATGGCTCACTCCATAGGCTTCACCTTGACGAGGAATTTGGAAAGTTCAAGGATTAACTCAAGCCTCTTTCCTAACAGGGTTTCTCTTTCTCTTTTCTTTCATGGCCTTCTCTTTATTACAAGACCGAATCGCGATCAAATCATTTTCATGATAATGCACAGGTTCTTTATGATAAAGTTACATCTACTTATCCGATTGTTCAATAAAAAAAACATTAATCGTGCAGATAAAGCTACTTCCCGAAATGGCCACGCATTTTATATGGTGTATCTATTATGATTTATGGCAATATTAATTCACCGCAAATGCAGCATGGACAGTTCGCTCTGAAACGCAACTGCAATACAGAACAACATAACACTCGATCAAAGTTGAGTGCCGTTGGGACAGACCGCTTTTCATCGACACATTCGTACGTTAAGCACATTCGATAACTAGCAACGCATTGAAATATTGTTTCTTTGTTATTGTCAATTTCAACTATTAAACTATTGAAACTATTATATGCTTTTAATCAATTCTTTTCGGTATCTTACATAGAATAATTAGACCATATACATAATCAAGAGAGAGAGAGATTTCAATTTTTGCTATCCCAATGTCTTTAGGGTTTCCACAATTTTCAAGATATCGGAAAGATTTTTTATTTTATTATATTATTTTATTTATATTATTTTTATTTTATTATATTTTATTTTATTTTATTTTACTATATTTTTTATTTCGATCTTGATAGATCATATTTCACATATTACGATTATTGCGCAGGAAAAAATGTATAATACTGCACGAGAAAATATATATTTTATAATTTAATTAATTTTGTATACTGAGATTCACAATTAAGGCTGCACCCTGTCATAGACAAACACTAATCACTCCGTGAAATTGTCCAAATTCTGATAATCAATCATGATTCGTCGATCATGTTTTAGGTCCATCGTACTCAAGGACGACGGAGATGGAAGAACCTGACGAATTGCATCGCCGTTCAAATCAGGTCGATCGGCCGAGTAAGGCCCCGCGGCTCCGCTCGTCGAGAAAACGTTAGCACCTTGCGTGCACCTGTGGCCATGCGAGATCGTGGATTATCTGCTGCGCGTGAAAGAGAGAAAAAGAGAGAGAGAGAGAGAGAGAGAGAGAGAGAGAGAGAGAGAGAGAGA
>NW_012130076.1:3115082-3120927 GCF_000143395.1 Atta cephalotes
TATATGTATATATATACATATATATATATATATATATATATATATATATATTATATCAATTTTTAAAAAAATTCAAAAATAATTAATATAGTATTAGATATACCTATATAAATTTTTAAGAAGTTATAAAAAGAACAAGTTTTTCTCTTGTTTCTATGATACATACAATAATTTTTATAGGCATATTTTTTATCCAAGAATATTAATTATAAAAAGATTATGCATTTTTAGTAATGTTAATGCAAAAGGTATCTTGTTGTCTTTATTTTATATCACATGTTTGTAGCATGAAAATCTAAATGTATTGAAGTTGCGTCAATATTTTTTCTTTTTCTTTCCAAAATTGAATTGCGAATTGAACGTAACGTTCGAATTGTAATCCGTTATTAAGTATTTAAGTAACGTGAGAATTACTGAATTCGGAGAAAGAAATTAGTTTTCTTTGCAAAGAGATACAAAAATATGACGAAACATGCTATCAGCTGCTCTCGAGAAATTGCACGGTTCGCTCACACACACATACACACACGCGCGCGCGCACGCACAGGCACGCACGCACAACGCATACGTACATATATACATACATTAACTGTATAAAAATATGAAGAAGATTTCAACTTTCTACAAAAGTCATCGGACTGTCTCGATAATTCCTTTAACAGCAATTCTTTCGATATTACTCGCTACAATGTGTAACGTTTAACATCCAATCTTAAATTAACTTATACTGTCAACTCTTTTCAGATCAAAGCGTTTCGCTACATATATAGTCATGTATCAAAGTATACCTAGCAGAGAGTGCAGACAGCTTGTACATACCACGGGCTCCCCATCGATCTGCACTTCATCCGCCGCGAGATCCATCATGTCCAACGCTAGGCGTGCGATGCATCGTGCATGACAACGACAGGGTTCCGGCAATCCACTCACTGCCATATATTTATCACCGACAGTCTCCACCTACAGATCGACCAAAAGTGAAATTAATGGAAACTTGAGAAAATGTTACTGCGTAAATGATATTTGTGAGCAATTTTATCGGCCACTTTTTCTTTTTAAAATGTTTTCGTACAAAGATTTATAACATGTAAATGTCTTTTATATAATTTTTTTACAGCCCAAAAGTATAAATCGTCCCCACAAATTGATGTAAATTGACATTCAATATCTAATAAACGTAAATTGACATTCAATAAAAAATAAATAAATAAACAGTTTTATTGAAAAATAATATTTATTTTTATAACAATTTTAATATTTTATTAATTTTCTTTTGGATTTTATTATCATCTTTCTCAAGAAAATGCAATAAGGATGTAATTGATGACGTTTTATACTTATAATCAAAACTGTATGTAACAATTTGTTTTTTGTAAGTTTTTTGTAAGTTTTTTGTAATTTGTAAAAATTGTAAGATTAATTATTCGTGTTTACCTTATAGACGTTAGGATTTTTCTTTGGATCAGTTAACACGTCAAAAGCCGTGTACAGTTCGTTGAGCATATTAACGATCTTCATAGCGCCATTAGAATCTGTATGAGCAGCGCAATAAGCTCCGAAGCCGACTATTCCGGAGAACAGAAGAGTAACGCAATCATACTTTTTCGCTGGTACCGGTCGTGAATGCCTAAGCTCATTCGCCACCGAAATAGGAAGCACTGAATAAAGCAACCTGCAGTGAATATAGATGATCTTTTATTCAACGTCGCAACTTCCCGTCGTATCGCGCGCGCTAGTTTTGCCTAATCGGATTAACAATTCTCGGCAAAATTTCCGCAAGTCGTTGAGAGAAATTAAATTTGAATAGTTTCGAAGCAAATCTCGGTTGCGAGAAATCTTAGAAAAGATTTCTGCTTTCCTCAAGCGTAAACGGAAATCCTTCCATTTTGCGGTATCGTGTTCCGTCATAAACCTATTTCCGTTAATTGCGAACGGAAGGATTCCCAAAGTGATTTGCGAAGAACGAGTTGCGGATCTCGTGTAATCGAATTACTGGTAAACGACGAACCGTCGGTTGGCAAAGATAATCAGGAAATGCCGTAGGCAGAGATCCTTACCTGTCGGTCTTCTGCTTCTCGCCGTCAAGTTCGCGATATGTCTGCTGCAGTTTATCGGTAAGCAATTCTAAGTTGCGCGTTAATTTGTAATCCGCCTCAAACTGTTCAGACATCAGAACCAGATCTCGAGTGGCGTCGTGTAGAGGGACGTCACTCAAGTACAGACCCCGCCTGGAGCCAAAAGAATAATTCGGGACGATATTGCGATATCCACGACGGTGGAAACGTTTGTCAAGCGGGATAACGAGAATCCACCCCTCACCGTATCAAGCAGTCACGTATAAAACTTTTAGCAATGTCAACACGAAACTTTAACCAATTACGTTTAACACAAATGGAAAAAGATTCTAAAGTTGACTAAGAGAAATAAGGTTAATATCTTATATTAAAAGACACGATTTCCCTTTCCGCAAAAGAAGAGAGAACAAGTTTAACAAGTATTAGTACGATGAGGTTGTGTAAAAGTTTATGGTAATAAGTTATATATACTTTTCCATCCTGTTATACCGATTTATTACGTAAACGAAGAGCATTTAATAGATTTATGGAAAGATGTGGGTCTTACCTAGTTAAGTCATCCAGGTTCATAACACTTGGGTAACACAGAAAAATAACCATATCGGTCTCAGGTATATACAACATTTGACCCTGGAACAGTTATTAAACTGTAAAAAGTTCTCTATTAATTCTACACAGAAAGAACACACACACAGTTTTGAAATTATTAGCTAGATATAGATCTAACAATAATTTTGTTGGACTATTAATATATAGAACAACTATAAATTTTAAAACTCATAAATAAGAGTCGTGAAAGAAACAATAATTGATGCGCAATAATAAAGCAACGTAAAGTAAGTAAATTATATATTTAGAATAACATTTTTATAATAAAATCAATTGTTTTGATTTACTTTAACACTGGTCGTCAAGTGTCATTTTGGTCTTATTATCATTTTAATTTTTAATTTTTAATTTTTTTGTATTAGACATGCAATATAGATTATTAAGAACATGTGAATATAAATAATTATAGTAACATAGATAATATCAAAATAATTTTTATCAACTGAAAACAAAGATAGAAAATTAATTTTCAATGATTTTATTGAAACATATATGACAGTTTTAATATTAAACCATCAGCGATAACAAAGATATTTAAGATTAGCAGTCATTTGGTATCAATTCTGTTCTCTCAGCGTGCAATGGGTAAGATTCTTCTATTACTATGTTGAAGAATGTCATCACCATTACATATGGAGTATGCTCCTTTAGAAATTATTAAAGTGTGAATTATTATTATTAAAATTCGCTACAATTCTATTATTGCGACAATGATTTCAGTGAAAGTTACACAAGTATTGAGGTTTATGTGAGAATAAACAAGAGCCAATTACACGCTCCGTTCCTTTCACGTCTCTCATTTGTCAGTTTTAAGATTTATTCTATTCTCGGCAGTCTAGTGAAGTTATGAATTTTTGTTGATATTTATGTAGGACGCTCAAACTGGTTACTAGAATGTTAAAAATTTTGTAGCACTGCTCATGCTTGGGTTCCCTACATAATTATTTTAATAAAATCCAACAAAATTATTTTGAATTGTGCATATTGATTATGAAATACTTTAATAAAATTATTCTTTCCGTCTATTTTATTCTTCCCAGTTGACGCTAACTAAAGTAACATAATGTCTATATTACTTATAATTTTGCATTCAACAATACGACTGTTATGTAGTGCTATGTGCTATTACGCTTATATTATTAATTATGTTTGTATGCATTTGTATTACGTTTATATTATTGAGTGTAAAATTATAACACTTTTTTTATGTTACTTTCAGTTGGTGTTAATTTATTTGAATTGATTCATCTTTATAGACTACTGACCTTTAAACGTAAAGACGAATATTCCTCGGCAGCATCAACAAGCATAACTCCTTTTTTTGTTCTTAGCACATATACTGTATTAATATGTGACAATATATTTTCGAACGTTAATTCCAGATGCGGTCTGACCTATGAAGTTCCCAAATGACAGTTAATTAACCCAATTTCACGCAATAATTATTAAATTGGTCTATAATCAAAATGCATTGGATATTGTAGTTATTTTAAACAGAATTACATGGCAGAATATTCGTAGCAATAGCACACTTGATGTGTCCATGATTTAAAAAATGAGAGATTATAATGGTGAGCTAATTGACAATATTACAATTACGCATGAACAATAACGCAAATTATATTAAATGGATGACTCGGACAACACGCTCTGTGTTCGCCACAATAAGCTGCGTTTGATATACATTCATGTGCTTATAAGCATGTATATAATAGCAGGCATTGTGTACTAATGCAATTCCTTTGACAGGGAATAATTAGGAAGGTTTATTGAAAATTGATCGATATCAGCGCAGACAATACTTCATGCAATATCAATGAAATGCTGAAACGATATTATCGGACAAAAGTTCTCTTATACATAATTCATACATTTCTGAGCTGTAATCAGTATCACGAAGGAAAACAAGCACAAGAAAAATAGCACAAGAAAAATAACATGTTTTCTGATTGGTCTGTAACTAACTAATCGATAAAATGCAAAGCGTTCAAAATCAATAATTCGAATGAGATATAAAAAACATCGAAGTACAAAAATGAATTTATGACGAAGCAAAGACAAAAGATGAATTACGTATTGACTATAATGAACATATTGTTTGATGCTCGTCAACTCACAGTTAAGAGAATGTCGCTTAGTTTGCAATGACCGCTAGAAACGTGAGGTATAACACGCGTTATGGTACATCCAGTTTGAACTATGGTAAGATCCCGATTAAACATTAGATGAAAAGGAAACACTCGACAGAACGTTGTTGGGCTGACCTTTGGTTCTACGACAATTCATTAGATATCTATTAATCCTTTTTTTTGTAATATGTATCTTCGTAGTCTTTTTAATTAACATTATACTTTTAATTAACATTATACTTTTTATTTAACATTATACTTTTTTAATATTAATATCGTTTGCGATTCTATCGTCATTTGTCAAGTTTATTGATTTTTGTGCCGATATGTGTTATTGGAAAGAAACTGTGATATACTACTCACCGACAGACAATGTTTCCAATTCAGCGATCATAGGATTTGATACGACTCCTGGCCCTGATGTGTCAGTTATGAGGAATTGCACATGATCGCATTCGCTTTTAGTTTTCACTATCTGCATGTCAACATCCGTGCCGTGCAGTTTTTTCGCAACGGTCTATTTCAGAAAAATAAATCGAAAATTCTTCTATCATTCTTTCTTTACTATCGACTAATCCTTCTCATTAAAATATTCCCGTTAAAATATAAAATAATCGCTGCAGTTTTCTTCGTGAAACTCTCTCGGAGCTGAGCTTTTGTGTATTTTATAACGTTAAATGTATTTTCAGGAAATATTTCAGAATAGAATTAAATTTTGTTTCATGATTTTGATTTTTCTCGAGTCTTGCATAATAATAAATCACATTTTTACCAGAGAAATAGAATACCTTAACAATTCCAATAACGATGTGTTCCAAACCAGGTCGATCTGAATAATAATGCAAAATAAGCGCGCCATCCTCGGGTCTCTCTGTACATCTAAACGATGGTGCCCTCATGCCAGGATATAACGTACCCAAATGATCGTGGAGCGCGTCCAAATTCTGCAATGTGAATTCTGTGTCTATATATATACATATATATATATATATATATATATATATATATATATATATATATATATATATATAT
>NW_012130076.1:3121087-3126913 GCF_000143395.1 Atta cephalotes
ATATATATATATATATATATATGTATATATATATGTCTGATAACGTGCGCACATGTGTTATTTCTATCGAATATGAATTTAAAATGTATATCTTCGATAAAAATATTCTTGGTACTACAATAATACTTGATCCGTATAAGTATTTGAATAGGTTTTCGTTATTTTCGTTTTTTATGAAATACAAGATAATAAATATTACGTTGTACAGTTTGCATATTGAAATGAAAAGTTAAAAAGAAGTTCATATAAAATTTAGTTTTACAGCAGCTGATATAAATGAAGCATTTTTATGTGACATTGTAATTCTCAATATTATATTGCAAAGTATAAATGAAAATATGCATAAAAATCTGTAAAAAGTAGAAAATCTCAGGTTGAATTTAATTGCGCTGTTTTCTTTTATACGAAATGAGTAATTGAGAGAGATTGAATGTACATTTAAAATTAAGAGTTTCGTCATATTGCAATATGAATTAAAATTTTTTTTCCTCATTAGAAAAAATGATGCTTATCTTTATGTTTTTACAATATTACTAATAATTTATGCTACTTAATTAATGATTATTATTGATTTAATTATATATTTATTAATATTTTTAGAAAATATAAAATTAACTGGAGATAATTTACCGATAAGACTTTCTAATTTATTCACTTATCTTTACTCACAAATATCTTGTTCTACTGATTAGTAAATGATTTAGTGATAAATTACAGTAACGAGATACGTATCAATTGCAGGAAACGTACGATTTAATTGCTATTAAAGCAGTAAACGAGAAATCTAAAGCGCGAGATCGAGTAAAGTATAAGATTCTACTTTTTTGCGTCGATAAACCAGTATGATCGAGCGTATTAAACTGTTCATGTGAAGAAAAATCTATAATTGACATCTATTATTGAAATCTGTAATTAACAGCATTCTTTAAAATTTACCTGCAAAAAATCTCTAGGTGTTGCTCCAAGAACTTGAAGGATCTTGTCATAGCCAGAATCTTGGCAAAACTCAAAGAACATTCGACCGAACAATTCAAGTATTTCATTGGCAGGAATATCTAGAGCACAAGATGTCTAGTAAAATTTCCTGTTACGAATCAGTCGGCACAATAGACTTATCTCGTATTCTGTCGCATACGTACTAAGTTTATTGACAGCTGCAGATATCAGATTATAGGTAATCTCGTCTTCGTAGATCTGCCGCACCAGAAACTGTCCTTCCATATTAACCGCTGCATCTTTTCTAAATCATCAATGTAAAAGAAAATTCCCGATAATAAGAAAAAAAAAATATATATATTATAATTCCTAAATAATAAGTACATAATTCATTTATAAAATTCGATACTCATTTGTAAATTCACCATTTTACAAAAATTCATTATTAATTAAAAATATTAGTATACTTAGGTATGACAGTTTTAAATTCGCGTTAAATTACAGAAATTTTGAAAGACAGATAATTTATTAAGAATTTTACGCGATCTTACTGTCATTTAATTTGTGTGTCAAGTGTTCAAAGTAGTTCAGTTCTTTGATATGGATGCCAAATGTCACACTCAAAGCTTAACTCAGCATCTTTGAAAACTTCTGCTTTATCAATATTCATATCATGGAACAAATTACAACATCTTTCAGAAAAGTTCTTCAGAAGAAGATACTTATAAAAAACTGCTAATGATAATTATAATAATAATAACTAAATAATAATAATAATAAAAATATTAATTAGTAATAAAGATCACAAAGATAAATAATAATCTTTACATTATCTTGTAATTAATAATTGGAATTATTATGTCTTGATTAAAGTCCAAGTTCTTTTTATAAAAAGAACTTAGACTTTAACAATTTTAATATATTAAAATGACAATATATTAATATGTTGTTAATGACAATTTTAATATATTAAAATTTTAATATATTAAAATTGTCATTAAAGTATTTATTAAAATTCAACTTCTCTTTTTTTTAAATAACATTGTTGAAGATTATATTTTAAAATATGTCAAGTGTATTTTGTAATTGTAATGATGTTATTATAAAACCAGATGATGCTTCCGATATTACCTAACAATATTCTGCAACCCAATTTTGCTGGTAATATTACAAACTTCATTCAGGGTGGGTCAAATTGGCTCTCTCACAGGTAATTTTAAACGGTACCTATTTTGTTCATAAAATAATCTGCATTTATAATAAGCGCACTTCAGGGTATTTTTATTACAAAAGAGATTAGAATATAACCAACATACATTGTTAGATATCAAAGGAACAATAGTAAATTAAAAAAATAATTTTATTTTATTAGTTTTTAACTTCTGTAAATATAAATCAATTCATTTCTGTGAATAATTTCAAAGTAAACAACATATAAGTAAATAATAAATTAAATTTGAAATATATTGTTTAATTTCAAATTTTAATTAAATTAATGACATATTGAATAGAAGCAGTGACGACCGATAGAAATAATTAAAAATAATTCAAATTTGAATATAATTTGACATTATGAATTTAACAACGTACAATATATTATTAAAATAGTATGATAATTAATAAGAAAATTAATTTGTATTTTTTAATTTATTTATGTTTTTAAGGCTCAGTTTCACAATTCTAATGCTAGAATTGGAAAGAGATGAAAAATAAGTTAATAAGTCTCGGTTAAAAGTTAATCATGAATTGTGAAATTGGACCTAAGAAAATTGAGAATTTACAATCTTTTATTTTTGTGAAATAAAATTAGGCTCTAAAAAAAATTAAAAGAAATGTTTTAAAACTTTAGCAGAAATCACAGATAACATAGGAATATATATATATATATATATATATATATGTGTGTGTGTAGTAAAAAGAAATCCATTATTTTCCATTTAATTTCATGCAAAAATAATGGATTTCTTTTTACTACACCTAATATATATATATGAATGGGAAGGTACAAAGAAAAACGATATCTCTATAATTTTCAATATTAATAAACAACGAGAAAAGACTGCTTCGCACATGGCATAACAATATTGATGAGTGCATGTGGGCGTAATGTGACATGTAACATGATATCATATACATATCCGTATGTAGATTATAATAAAATGATATTCTATTTCATGCACAAACTATTCTTTTTCTAATTAACTATGTCAATACTTGATTGCCCGTCCGACGGTAGTCGAGCGAAACACTGCGTTGTAAAGATTACGCGAGGGTTGCATACGTAGGTGTATAAAAAAACTGTGCGAGAAAAAAAACATGAAAGACAATGAAGATGATCTATTTTTTACCTACTTTATCGTCTCCCACGTCTCATTGCCGAAGGTCTTCACGACCAGGAGCTCGAGGGCGTAATTCACAAAACCGTACTGCACATATAAGGAGAAAAATGATATAAATGTAATTCACCGGAGGATGAATGCACGCCTTTGACATCGCACAGGTGCTAACAGACTTCGATGTGTGATCGGTACAAACCCTCACGGGTTCATCACCGTTCGCATCAAGCTACAATCGGTAGCGTAATCATCAGCACCTGTGGATGTCGTACGCAGTCATTGAATCATCGAGTCTTCCACACGGAAGCATACCATGATGCTGGCCCTGACAATCGGACTGAAGGCAATCGGCTGATCTCACTTTTCACGCGTCACTCCATTCCGATTGTCGATCCGATTGTGATCGCCGTGTTTACCTCGTGCGCACGAGCCGCGTACTGGAAGACGACCTGTTTCGTTCGCCGGCACACGATGGGGTATCGATTTTCCGATTGTCGCGACTGCGCCACCTAGATACTACCTAGTTGTGCTCCTCTTGCACGAACCGCCCTCGAGTGAGTTGCACACCACCCTCCGGTTCTCCCAATCCGCTTTGCCACGGCATGGTGATGTGATGCCGGTGGCATTATAACTTCGCGAATGAATACTTATAAGACCTTCGTGAGATTAGCGAACGGGAACGACTTCTGTCGAGAACGACTTAGCCGCTCGCGTACCGTAATTTCTTTCACACGGCTGTAGGGACGGTTATTTATTTCTACGATCTACAATTTTCGACGAACTCAACAAGAAAATAAATGCAAATGCTTTTTGTACGAGCGAGTTGAGGATGTAATGAATTGCAACCTCTCGCTGCTATGAATGTCGAGGAACGTCGTTTAGGAAGTTTCGAACTGCAGCATAGGTGTTCTTACGCGTCCTCTGCTTCTCCTAGCGATAACGAGCGATTTCTTCAGTCAATTTCTTTTTCTAATACTAAAAAGATCAATGCGAAATTTATATGCATTCATGATGATATTTGGTGATCCAATGGCATTTGAGGATAAATGCAAACGATAATTATTGTTTAATTTAACTATATTACACATACAACGATTATAAGCTACTGACTTTAGAATAGATTAACAACAACATTTAGTTTATTAAATAACAATTAATAACATAATAACGAAGTGAAATTTATTCCATCATGCAAGCACTGCACAAAAGTAATTTCGATGATCAAATTATGATCCCATTTTTGTTATACTGTTTCAATAACATTGTGTTGAATATTATACAAATACTTTATCTTTGGAAAATCTATTTAATACGAGCAATGAATCTAATTATGGTGATATAAATCACGTCTCGTCAATTAAATCTGTTTTAAATTGGACAGATCACGCATAATTTTACTTTGATGTCATTAATTTACATTATTAACACTGTAGAAAAATTCATTACAAAATGTTTATCGAGGAGAGAATAAATCGCAGGGCACATTGCTGAATTAGTTAAAATAATAAAATAAGATAGTAGCTTTGTTATCTCAAAAAAATAATTAAATTACAATAATTATCTTTAATAAAAGTATCAATCAACAAAATTAAACAATCTAATATATTTTTTCTTCTTTTAGAAATAAAGATTATATAAATAAGATTATAGAAATAAGATACACTTTTTTTGCGCAAATCTTTTGAATTGTGATAGCTTTATCACTAATAATAATTGTATCGAATTTTGTTCTTTAACTTTGATAAATATTAAGCAGAAAATCTCCAAGTTGGAATGATGAAAATTTAAGTATATGCAATAGAAAAGATTGAAAAAAGTTGTCGTGAAAGTACTTTAAGAACTACATGTTTTAAAGTGGTTTCCAATCCGACAAAATCCTCAAGACAGAAATTTTTCGTAGGAATTGTATAAGATTTAGTATCTTCGGCGTTAATTATTCCAAGTGACCTCAGCGCTATGCTGAATAATGCTATAAAATATGTATGGTAGGAAGGTAATGTGACAATTGAAAAACGCTTAGTCAATAATATTGCAGTGTTCGTCGCAAATGAAAGAAAAAATGAAAAAAATGAGGAAATTAATTTTTATTTTAATGCAATGTCTGCAAATATAGATTTAATATAAATATGTTTATTGAAGTAATAGCAGCAGCTATAAAGCACTAATCAATAAAGTGTGAATTGATTAGTAATTGATAAAAAGAGAAAAACGCTCTCTTGGATAAAATCGTATAAATATAAATGGCGCGAGATTTCGAAATGATGTTTGTCTATTATTTCATTATCGTTTCTAGCAAAAAGGACTAGCAATATTATAGATACCTATTTCCGTATCTATCATCGCACTTGCTAGAATGCTTTTATCGTCACGGCGTACATGGTATTCCTAAGAGAGTTACAGTGACCTCGTTCTCATTGTGTAAAACGAAAATGGTTCCACCCCTCTCTCTCTCTCTCTCTCTCTCTCTTACTACGTACTTACTNTACTACTACTATACTATACTACTACGTTACTACGTTACTTACTTACCGTACGTAACTAACGTACGTACTAC
>NW_012130076.1:3126933-3147437 GCF_000143395.1 Atta cephalotes
TCTACGACGGTACGTACTAGTAGTACTACGTAGAGTACGTAGTAGACGTACGTCTCTACTATGTAAGTAAACGTAAGTACGTACCTCCCTCCTCTCTCTCTCTCTCTCTCTCTCTCTCTCTCTCTCTCTCTCCTTAGTACTCAATTTTCCAGAAATACGATGAAAACATCGTTCGTCTTCGTTCTTATTGATTCGCTGCCAATCGTATCATTCTAATGTGTAGACACGTGAGATGTATGAGAACTCAAAGGTAAAAGTAAAAAATTTCTACCGAATTCGTCGTGATAAAATGTAATCGATAAAAGAGCGGAGCACAGGAATTATAAAAAAAAGAATTATAAAAAAAAAAGAGAAACACTCGATTGACACGGGACATTTATTTGAAACCACGTTGAAATTATTAATGACATTTGGTTTAAAAAATGTAAGAGCAATACGCGATAAGTGGATGGAGATGCATGGCTTCCAATTTTATGAATTGCGTCGTATCCGAGAGAGCCAATCGTATCGACAAATGAAACGCATGGTTATCGACCATCAAGATTAAATGGTTTGGAGTGATTCACGAGTGATAGGGGAATTTGCGGATGTCGGAGAATTGATTCGAGAGCGGTTGTTATGAATCTAAGAATAAAAGCGTACGTTTTGGAAATATGTAATGTCATGAACTATATTAATTACAACACAATCTCATCAGCTAAGTCTATCTATTGATTTCTATAACATTTGTTACAGCATTTGTTTCTTATAACATTTGTTATATCAGAGCTAAGATTTTAGCTTATCTATTAATTTTAAACTTATAACATTTGTTTTTATAACGGAATTCAGAAAACAGTATGAGTACAGTTGAATAAACAGTATACGTATGCATAAAAATTTATTGCAAAAATAAATTTGTTAATTCCATATTTTTTAGTTTATACAATAAGATATTAATTATAATAAAATTCTATCAGCTAAGATTAATCTATCAATTAATTTTAAACTTATAACATTTATCTTTATAAAGAGATTTAGAAAACTTGCATAAGCAGTGCAGTTATAAAAATTTATTGCACATTTATTACACAAAATAAATTTGTTAACTGTATATTTTTTTAGTATCTAAAAACATACAGTATTAAATAGTACATACTGTATCGAATAGTACTTATACAATAAGATCAGACTTACTCAATGATTTTCAAGCAAAATGAAGAAAAATGTGTATATTCAAAAACCGCTTATTTTCAATTGAAAAACAGAAGTATAGTTTTAAATAAAAATAATAATAAGAAATAATATAAGTATACGGATAATACCGTAATTGCAAATTAATGCGTGTTTACTTATAAATTATTAGTACGTCAACAGTAAGAAAATAACACTCGAGAAACTTGAATAATTATTGAACCGCCCACGCCTGCGGTATAAATCGCGTTGAAATAGGCTCTCATGACAGTGAAGGTAACACCTGATATTTTGCCACCGACTACTCATTCAAGCGCCTTGTAAATTTATCTACCGCCCTCTTAAGTGCACGTTATATAAATAAACACTCCTAGACACACGACTTTATTATCTCTCCCGCGATAGTCCTTTGGATTAAAACTTCATTACTTCATGATCTACTTGGAGAATGAGCCTATTGAAAAATTAATGACATAGTAGACATGAGAACAATATTTCCAGAATGATATATCTGATTATTATAAATTCCTACGACGGAAATGTAGAAACTTCATCACATTATTATTTGAAAAACATAATGTTATAAATTTGACGTGTGCAATGACTTCTCTGTGCATTTATAAATATTTTATAAATGTTATTTTGTATTATTTTAATAAATATAGTTTTATATTAGAACAAAATTTTTTGTTTAAAGAAATTTCTATTAAAATAAAATTTAACTACATACACACTTTGCATAGTTTACTACTTATGTAAACTTTGCAAGAATATGTGACAATATCGAAAAGTATTCCAATTTCAAAATATAAACTTTTGGATAATTTTATATACATGAAGGTCCATTAATCTATCACTTTCAGCCGTTCTCCCATATCCGAAAGTAGTTAATCAATAACTTTCACGTAGATTCTTCGATCGATCTCGGGAAATGATAAATAGTACTGTGAGCTTAATTAAAAATACCGTCACGTGTCGAATATCGATGACGGGCCTTCCTTCTGCCGATGGAGATCGAGAAATGCGTATACCAGCCAGAGCTCGTGTAATGGTGGCCATAACATAGATAACTGACGTCACCGGATGCCTTCCGATGACCTGCATTATCGATTTTATATCGCTGACATCCTGTCGAAGGTCGATAGTGGCAGAAATTCCATCCTGTCAATTTTTATAATGAAACGGCATTTCGGGCGAGAAGCGCAATGATGTTCGTGGAACGGCATCCCCGTGCAACCATCAATTTTCCTCTTTTCCACAATCTTGCCAGAGGGCGAAGATTAATGTCGATTTACATCGTTTTTGCGCTCGTGAATCGTACGATTCGACTGGCTATACGAAGAGTACCCATTAAGAACACTCCAATTAAAGTAGGATTTCTCGCACGGCGTGCGCAAGACTGAAGTCGAAAGTACAAGTAAATCGATAAAAGTGGTCTTGAAATTTCGATAAAATGACCCCCATTTCTGCCCTGGAAAACTAGAATTTCAAGAGGGATTTATGTATTTATCCGCTTGGGGAATAAACGTACTGAAAAATTCATGCGACAAAACTGAAAACGATATTTTGTTATCGCGCATTCCCGCGGCGGAAATGCTTAATCACATTATTATATACCTATAAATACATACCTATAAATCTGGGTGAAACGATGTCGCTGTACATGTGATATGTATAATAAACATTTGAGGAGCAAACTTTTTGCGTTTTGTCCAAAATTTGTAATTTTCAGAAACAGAAAACGAGAAAGAAAGAAATTATACACACAAGAATACTACGCACTTCACAGAAAATAATATCAATCAGGATGTAAAATACTAAACAAAATTATTTAACAACATTGCTAAAAATGTTAAACAATGTATTTTGATTGTTTCTAGTTAAAAAATATAATGCACTTCGAAATGTCTATGTTTTTTTATTAATAGCATATAAATTAACAATGAAAAAATGTTTTCTGAACATCTCAGAGTAGCTTATAACTTACACCACTTCTAACTAAAAAAATGAAATTTTGACAAAACGCATTTTGAAAGTCTGCTCCTCATTTATAAATATATTTATTAGCTAAAGATTTATATATTAGAATAATATTACTTGTCTAGAAAGATTTTTAAAATAAAATTTAATGTAATTACATTGCGTATCCATACAACATGTAACTTGCTCCAGTTACAGCATCTGAAAAAGATAAATAAAATTATCGAAAGCTGGCTATTTCTACATATTTGTCATTGCATATGTATACATTTAATCAATGCATTTCACTCAAATTCAAATACCAGTTCGAAGAAATATTCTTGGCTGCAAATGATGCAAAGAGAGAAAACGCTCTTGCAAAATTTTTAAAATAGTAAAATAAATATAATTTATAAAGCAAATATTGCGCAAGTAGAAAATTGTATGATTTTTCACAATTTTTAGTAATAAAATAAAGTTTTTTTCTACAGTTAAATAATTCGGTAGAATAAATGACAGGATTTTATTTAGATGTGCAATATGAATTCTACGCAACTGTAATCTAAAGAAAGAACATAAAAGATGAACTTACACGTTGATTCATGTTCGCTAAGGATGATTGTGTCTGTGTGTATCCGTGCGAAAACAATTCTAGAAAATAGTATATCATGCCTTGAAGAAAGCTATCAAATGCACGTGCGTGAAACAAGCTAAAAAAAAGGAAATAAAAGAGAGTGCGAAACACTTTGTTTCATTCTTATTGAGTTATAAAATCTCCGAGACAATGAAAAGCCTATACCAGTAACTTTAACGCGTAAAATATATAAAGGTGTACTTTAATAAACAACGAGATATAAACAACGAGTATCATCAATATCTCTCCCCTCTATTATATAGTATATAAAAAAGTACAAAGTGAAAATTAGAATTCAGTTGAAAGTAAATGATTATTATTTCGTAACAAATTGACTGAATGAAATGAATAAAACACCATTTAGTAGTAAAAATTTGTCACATTTTGTTATCATTTCTCAACTTAAATTTAGAATTTGAACAGTTTTCCGAATGAAGATATTTAAATTTTCTTCGAAATATATATACTCTCTCTTTGATATAAATAATATTAGGTAAATGCTAAATAATGTTAATTGTTTCATCCGTTGCAACGATACAAGATGGGCCGAATAAATTATATCTGTGATCATTCAAAATGCCGTATACAATAAAATTATAAATAATTCTATGAAAAAATGTTGAAAAATGAGTAAAATCTTAGATTATCTGCATAATATATAGATGAGATTACAGCGCAATTCCAGGAAAAAAAGCTTATCTTTTCATTAAACAATTTTTCATATAAGAACATATAAAAATAAATATAAACGATATTACATTATGTATAAAATTATATATAAAATATGAACATTTAGTATAAAGTTACATACATTTGTTCTATATATGTTCTTATACAAAAATTTTTTATCAGATTTTAAGTAAACATTCGTTAGAAACTTTTTTATATCCATATTTTATTATGAAATCTACATAATACGTATCAATATACGTTTTTGCTTTACTATAGAAGCATTCGATAAGAGACACTTTTTCTTTAATGGTTAGCACATTAAATTTTAATACTCATAAACGAGCTTGTACAAAGATTCAAATAAAATTAACAGGACCTATCTTAACTCAAGCACCTATCTTAATCAGTTAAATAACTACTGAAATTGAAAAAAGAAAATGTAATCATTTACTTTCAATTAAATGTTAATTAGATAAATATTTACAAAATTGTATACGTATTATAAATTATTATCATTCTGCAGATAATAATAATTTATAATATGTAAACACAATTTTGTAAATATTTATTTATTTCAAAGCACGCGATTTATTGTATAATAATTATTGTAATTGTAATACAAAAGATATAAAAATGTTGATGAAAAAAAATAATATTGTATTAATAGTATTAACAGTCTAATTGAAAATAATCTTATTAATTCACAATGACAATATTAATAATAACACTTTATTAAAATAAAAAAGTAGGACATATTTGTTTCATTAATTCTGTCATTCCAATAAACCCAACTAATAATTTAATAGTAATATAATATCAACGTTATAAATTATAATTTCACAGTCAACAGTATAAATGTAATAAATACATGCTATGTAACAATACATTGTTAGAGTATGAAATGATAACATCATTGTGTTATGTTACTGTTAGTTGGTGTTTACTGAAATTGAATTAACAAGATTATTTTCAATTATACTGTTGTTAGCTAAAATTCATGTCACACTAAAGATTGAAAATTGTAAATTAAAAATTAAAATTCAAGCAATTAGAACAAAACGAATTAAAAGTAACATTATCTGATTGGTCGAATTCCAATCTTTAATTCGCAATCCTCAGTCTTCAATGTGTTCTCCAATATCCACAAATTTAATGTTATTAAGGTAATTCTTCAGTAAATCAAGTTACGATAGAAATGTCTAATTTTTTTATACGATTAAATTGAAGTAAAATTGATGTGTGCAAAATTCTATGATAGGTTAATGATAAAAAAAGAGAGAAAAAAATGTTGAAAATGTAATCTTTCACATATAACTTAGCGATAGATAGAACTTGCAGAAGTTTCTTTGACTAACTGCAAACCTTACCATAGACTTTTCTTAAAAATGAGATTATAATAGTTCAAAAAAATTACGATTTTAATAATCACAAAAAAGTAATTGGTCAACGGCCATTCTGGAAAAATATTTACGTGCATATAAACTTGCATATAAATTTAACCTCGAAAAGGTTATATTATAACATAATCTCATCTTATTTTTGTTCGATGAAGATACAGCTCTTGATTTACTATCATATATTCCATACAATTTCATTAAGATATATATGTAGCTTTAATATTTTATCCAAATTATACAAATATTTGTAATTTTGGGTGGATCCTGGTGAAGCATTTCAAATTTTCGGCACTTTATTAAAGAATCACCTCAATACATCAGTTCTTTTTCATATGAAAAACAAATGAGAAGGACAATTGGCTTCGTAAAAATATCATTCATAGTTGCACAGAATTTTACTCGGACACCGAGTATCAAAACCTTTTTCGATATACAGCAGTAACTAGTCCCGATGCGACAAGAATACAAAATACGGCTATTTTCTGGAAAGCTGTTTCATGAAATTCTGAAAAGATAGAAAATATATACGGCAAACTATTACATAGAATATTTCTTCCGCGAACTCACTTGTCAGCGAGGTCATGGCAATTTGTAGCCGACTATAGTTGGTGATTGATATTGACGGCGGCTAGTTTTTCAACAAATGGCTCACATTTTTCTATACACTATGTAAACTGATTATAAAACCCGGTATTGCATTATGCAGCAATATTAGATTATAAATTAATTATTTTCTGTTCTGTAATTTTACATTAATTTTTTAAAATATTTTTGCCTTTTTTCATAAAGAAAAAATTGAGACATAACAAATATACGAATCCAGATAAAAACCCAGATAACCCTAATAAAAAGTCACACCTCTGTCGTCGCAGAAACGCGACGTGTCCTGATAATCTCGCCGTCAACTCTCGTGTAAGTTATTGATCACCGACAGTTATTGATCACGACGGTAGTTTTATGAGTCCCTCCTTAGGATAATTTCTATGCTGATGTAAGTTACTAACATACATATACTATTTTTTTCTTTAAACAAAGTAAATGTTTCCAACAAACTAATTAATTTGTTTACAAATCTGCCCATTAAAACTTTCTATTTATCTTTTCTAAAATGCATTCCGGTCATGATAGCTGCAGCGTTATAAAGACTTATTATTACATTGTAATTCTGAAACTTTTGATATCTCGCCAAGAACTATCAAGAATTATATTTATATGTTATATGTATATGTATAACATGTGTGTACACATATGTGTCTATATAAAAACATTTATAAATAGTCATAACGTTGTTATAACATTTATAGTTATAACGCTGTGTAATCAAGCATTTCAATCTCTATTTTTATCTGCAAAAGTTTTTTTTACACCTATGTCAAGGCAATAAATCATACAACTTGCTAAAACAGAAAAAGAGAATATACGCTGAATATGTAAAAAAAAATGGAATAAATTTTCTTTCCCTCAAAAGACAAATAAAGAGTAGTTAGTAAGCTTGGATAAATATTATTAACTCAATGGCTATATACGAAGTATTTTAGCTGAAGATAAGCTAAGAGTCGTGTTCAAAAGAAAGTACAAAAACTTAGCGAATCATGATTGCATTGTATTTGAATCACATATAGATATTTTCACACATGGATGGTGAGTTTAAATAAAAAAATTAAGCCCATGTAATTACATAAATAATTAATAAAACAAAAACATTAAAGATATATATTTTTTAAATAAATCACGTAAAATTTTTTAATTTATATTAAAGATCATATAAATTATATTTTATTATATTTTATTAATGAAAGAATGGAATTATGTAAATATTGTCCTATCTCGTAAAATTATAGATTTGTTTTCGAAATAGGGCATGTTTTATCTTTAAACGAATGAAGACCTCTAGCAATCGTGTGATACACGTAAATTGTTCTAAAATTATATGTAAAAAACGAGCATGAGATCGATGCGATATCATAAGCGTAAACTCAGCAAGTAAAAATGTAGTCTTTACGGTGAATAAATTTACCAGACACAAAGGAGAGAAAAAAAGAGAAAGAGAGAGAAAGGGAAAATAGAAGGAAAAACACAAAACTCCACTCTAAAAGAAGAAAATCATGGGGTAGTCAAATTTTACATCTGGCGAGTCGATTTAATCTGGTAAATGGAAAACACATTCCACAAATCGCGTTCGCTGCATTTCGATGCGCTGCAAAAATACAATTTAGTCACTAATGGTTATGATGTAATTCGATTTCGAATACCCATGCACGTTACACGTTCCTTTGACCACGTTCGAATCAGTTGTCAGTAACAATTAATGGAATGCATTATATGTATGTCGATGCGTTAATATCATATATGCATGTTTACAAACTCATGCGATATTTGAGCATATCGTTTAATTAACTACATTTATAATATCCAGGCTATAGTTATGTGTTAAATATATATGAATATGTATTATAACGAATTATATAACTGCAAAACAATAACTATAATTGTTTGGAAACAGTTTCATTTGAAAGTAAATAAATGCAAACATAGAAAAAAAGTCGTTATTATTTATAGCGAGATATCACTTATATTTGCTATAATAATATTTGTAAATTGTCATTTTTTTAATTGTTTGCAAAAAAGAGTAAAAATATAAAGGAAAAGGAAAAGAATATATTTTTAAAAAACTTTTATTTCTATATAATCAGTTATTATACCAAAATTGCATTTTAAAATTAATATAAAATTTAATATTAAAATTTTTATAATTCAAAATATTAAAATTTATTTTTTGGAAAGCTTTGTTTTTTAATTGTGCCGTTATTGCATAAATGATATAATCGTAAAATTATAAAATAAAATATAATAAGTGTCTACAAAAGTCTATGTTTTCCTAATAGCGTGCAGTATTACGCTAGTCATTATTGTGACGTTAGCTCTTCATTAAATGAAAAAGGCGCAAACAATAAAGGTAACAGATAGAAAAGATATATAATCTTACTTATCTGAATAATTTGAGAAATTTGAACGAAACATGAATCGTCGATTTAATGTGCTAATTCTGCAAAGTCCGATATGTGCCGCTCCTAAGAGATATTTATATCCTTATTGCCCCCATTTTATCACAATCGGGTGATTATTTTCTCAATAGCGCAACGTATCGATGCTTGTATATTAGAGAAAAACATTGTCGCAAAGAGATGCTACGTATTAAACATTTTTTTAAAATAACATGTTCTACCGATACCATAAACTTTCGTGCAATATGTTTTTGGCTTTTTCTCTTTCAGCCGATATTTATACAAATCCCTAGAGTGATCGTAATTTACGGCGCGTTTTCATCGGGAATCTCTTGAGCAATGATCGGACCAACCGACTTCCTCTTAGATAGACCACTGACATTCAACTGCGGCACGAAGCAATGTTCCTCGTGATAATGGTACACATTGATCGCTCCAAATTGTCGAACATCGAGATGAATACCCTATCCTGTCGATCGCTTGTGATATAGATATGAAGCAGAAAAGTGCAGAAATTTTGTTACCAAACTCATCTATTCTAATGTCTTTATACTCTTCGCTTGTTTCCATTGACATCGTGCAATCCCGTTTTAGCACTTTATCATAAACTACATAATTGAAGGGACATTTCAGAGAGGGTAAAATAAAATTACATAAATAATTATCGGTTATCGATGTTATTAAATCGTTTTAATATAACGTTTAAGCAATTATGTTAAGAGTAACATATTATTGATCAGTTATCAGTTCAGATGCATTGAAGCATTTCGAAGGATATAACATTTAAGTGGCTACGTTAAAAATAATTGATCCACAGAGGAGAATTGGTCCATAGTAATATAAAACAGCGTGGAATAGCAGTATAATATAGAAGTATATAAAAGTAACAGGATCTTCAAATACCTCTTCTTATTCCGCGAAAGAAAGATATGCTATTAACTTGGAAGATGTTAGCCGCTTTAATTTCGTAGTGTATCACTTTCTGACATCCAGATTGTGTGTCTACTATTTAGATGTTGTATAAATTATTGCAATAATCAAGATGACTTAGTTTTTATTTTGTTTCTTTGGCAGAATGTTGTTATAAACATGTGTTTAAGAAAGTTTAATAAAAATTTTCAAAAAACTTGCTCACGATTCGCCAATCGCAGAAAATCTATAAGAAAATATTTTGACAATGTAATAACTATATCTAGATGTACAATAATTATTTATTGTAAACTTATTATAATTACAATAATGTCACTGGAACTTTTGCAATAAACGTTGACCTGACGTGAATACTTAACAGGTTATCTCAAGAGATATAAGATAATGACATCACGATCTTTATTATGGAAGAGATAAGAATAAAATTCTGAGATTCAATATATAAGATAATTTAAATATTAAATAATATAAAATTGACATGATCTACTCAACGAACAGTTTTTCCATATAATTACATTTTTTTTTATATAACACAAATTTTCTTTTCAATATTTAACTGAATTAGATTATCGTTAATATTTTACTAAATTAGATTATCGTTAAATTTATCTGTCGCTTTGATATATTTTAATAAATTTGCAAATTACAATTTGCACTTCGCGCATGCAATACATGTCCTATTAATCTAATTACAAATGTGTTTGATGTTCAATAAATTCCTGAAATAAACGCGAGGATGCTTATTGCTCGGTTTTCATCTGTCAGCTACATATGCCACTATTGCGGCCAAATTACATAAGTTAATAATGAATAATGAATAATGAATAATGAGATATACGTTAAATTTCTTGAAATTTTTCCCAGAAAAATATACATGCAAATTAGCAGACTAACTACAAGGCAAGTCAACCAGGTGAGGTAGGTAAACAAGCAGAGCAAGCGAGGCAAGCAGGTCAGGCAGGTATGTAGGTTTTCTTCTTTATAACCTGCGAGCAGAGAGGACAGAAAGCGTGATAGTTTGAGAGGGAGGCTGGAAAACACGCGCAGGCGTCTCTGGTGCCCTCCATCGTGGCGCCTCCACCCTCCGCGCACCCCTAACGCCGTCGACTCACCCTCGCTCGGGTACCTTCCTCATCGCTCTCCTCTCCTCTCCACCGCCTCGGAGCGTTGCTCGTTGCGCCTCGGTCAATCCGCGAGCAGTATGGCGCTACGCGCTCTGGCATGGTAACGTACGTAGCCGTCACGTCGTTCACCGTGTATCCGTGTACCCGTTGAATGACGATCCACCACATCCCTGACAGGGTAAATCCGCGCGCGAATTACGGTTGTCAATCTCGCGCAACTAGGTCGCTTTTTTGGCATCCCTAGGAAGTGGGATCGCAAACAAAGGGTAAGGAAGACCACATAGTGAAAAAGACTCTGCAAAATCACGACAAAGAGAAAATGATATAAATTTTGGCGAAGTAAATTTTAAAAGGTGACGCTAGTTAATATGCAACCGCGTGCATCGCATCCGGCCCGACGCTGGCCGTAGACAACGCCGGATAAACGTGCTCCAGTAGCGCGTTGCGACGACGAGTGGCTTCCCTCCACAACGTGTGGTAAATGATCAGGCGATCGAGGATGACAGGCTCCTCGACAGCTATCATCAATATCGGTATTAGCAACGCCGACGATACGGCGACGATCGGGAAGACAACGATGAAGGCGATGTTAATTACGATTTTTCGGATCGGTCTCACGTGTTTGCGTGCCGCTTAGAACATCGATATGACATTTAGGTCTCGAACAGTCTCGTAAAAACTATCAGGTTTATAGAAAATTTACTGGAGAGTACAGTGAGAGAGGACACGGAAGGGCATACAGCTTCAAGCAGCCAGCTGATCGTCGATAAATACGACGAGCGCGCGACATGTCCCTCATAAATTAACACTGCGTGTTCACATCTCACGTTGGTAATCTGTGGGTGATCATCCCTTGGACTACAATAGAGCGACAAATTTGCAAGATGGCATGTCCATTCTCTAGCAGACGCTTCAAACTAACCCACAGAGATGATAGCAGCAGGGAAGGGGACCATCGCAGGATTGTGAGAATCAGACAGGATGAACGGGACATTGATGTCCTGCGACAATCATCGGTTCAAATAACATCGTCGCTTTTAGGAGAAGATGGTGACGACCTTGAAAACACACAGACACTTAATCTGAAGCACTTAAGAGCCGCGGTGACCCTCTTGACTAACCCTTCGGTATTAAATAAACGATGATTTTATTCCTTCAGCTTTCGCTATTGTCGCATACACTATCCTTACATCGTCTCTTATCGCAGCGTGCTTTACCACTGTTTAGCATGCACTTCTTTAGCGTCTTAATATCTCATTGACGTGGTAGTAAAAGATACGAATAGATGTTGCATGCCTTGTTCCAAGCTTTTAGATGAAAGTGGAGACCTGAAGAAATACCGCGTAAGAAATAATTTTAACGCGCGAAGGATCAGCCGGCTCTTGTACGGCTTTTCTCTCGATGAATTCAAAGTCGGATTAGTGCAGGCGGTAACACGCAATTGGTTCAGTTCGCCCGAGGTTTTATTCTACTTTGTCGTCTATGTACACTCACCTCTGTTTGTGAATTTCCTTCTTTACTCTTGTCAGCTTTAAAACCGGTATACTGCGAATTTGAAGTACTGAATTCCATTTTCAAAAGACAATAATGATTATGATAAACGAAACGCCAAGTTAGAGTCGTTTTAATGTGCAATAATCTGCGCGTCGAATGCTCGAATTTATATTTATTATATCGATCTAAATATCGGCACAGATAAATTGACGTTTGTCTTAAAATTTAATTGGCTGCGTTTTAAAGAACGCGGGATAAATTATATAAATTATCATAAATAATTTACTTTAATATTTTGCGTTGTTTAATAGACCGCAGTAAAATTAATTTCGTTGCCCTGCTATCGGGTCACATACATTGGTAATAACATGCGTTTTTGTTTAATTATTATTCATAATACACAAACTCCCACATTCTCTTCTAGTTATATAGAAACCGCTATCAAACTTTCCATACGATAAATGCACTCGCTGCTACAGAGATCACCATGGGAATCGGGACAGTTTTTCATTGAGAACTGGGTCAGAAATATGTAATAAATCCCAACGAAAAGTTTCCTGCCGTTGCTGTCAGAGAAAGCGGGAGTTTCCAAGTTCCTCCTCCGCGCGGAAGCAAACCACGTTAGCGACTCACGCGAACGGCCAATGTTTTCAAACCTTGTCTTGCGAAGGTATAGAGCTTCTTGCTAAAGCTTTTTGCATTAAACTTGGCACGGAAAGTCTTGTCTCTCTACCACTAATATGTATTTCTTTCATAATGCTTTCACGTTCCTTTTCTCATAGCTTTAGAACTTACATGATAAAAAACGCAATAAGCAACTTAAGAAGATACGAAACATATTATTGATGTTTATTACAGATACAGAGCCTTACTGCCTTCGTTAAAGTCATCTTCGATAGTCATAAATAACAATTTTTTACACAAAACAAATCGATATCAGTTGGTAAATATTTTCTCTTTACGAAGAGATAAAATTATACTTTTCCGATACTTCTTAAAGAACATATATTCGGTGAGTTAGATCACAAGTATCAACATCAAGATAATATCGGCCACTTCTGATTATTAAATTGCAACAATTCAACGAGTTTTTCCACTATTCAATTACGTTGGATCGATTCCCTTCTAGGAATCTAGTTGGCAAATGTCATTGATATTTCAGGGAGTTAATGGCAGATTAAGGAAGACGAGAACGTGGCACTTAGGGTGATAACGGCGTGTATAAATCCGAGAGGTGTTGAGCCATATAGCCCACTATCAGCATTCGATATACAATGAGTGAAGTGGAAATGAATAGTTCCTCGCAAGAATAGGCACGGAACGTGACGCGAAGCTCATATTAATGGATAAAATCGAACATGTCTCAAACAATACTTGTTGATTACGTCATTATATTATAATTTTCTAGAAACGGCTTCTTTTTGTGAAAAAAAAACGGATTCTGCGTTTTTTCCAAATTCTACTATTAAATAAATATGTTTAATTACTTTTCTTGTTTTAAATAGATAAAATCGTACTAAAAAAAATTCCTGGTTAAAAATGAACAGATCAGAAGATTTTAATCAGAATTCAGAATTATTTCAACTAGAATTCCTATAATAGGTTCAATCAGAAAAATATGATTTCTCCATTTTCAACTAAAATTCCAATTAGTATAACCAGACTTTTTTTCTAGTGCAAGAGAGCTAAAATGAACGCAATAAAAGTCTTGTGAGAAGTACTTTTTTACCTTCTTCCTTTCTTCGATTGGTATCTCTTATATAAAATATAATTGGAGAAAATCTTGTGCTAGGTTTAGAATAAATGAAATTCTGGGAACGTCGTATATTGAGTTAGCACTGCCTGGATAAATATTACTGAGATGGAAATTCGAAGGAAGAAATCAGAGGTTTCATTATTGATTGAACTTTTGTGGAAGTTCAAGCGAGACAATGGATAGTGAAGCGCGAGTTCCGTTTAATTCACGTGACGCTATATATAAAACGACGTCTTTAATATCGCTTTCTAATTGACAAGTGCGTCGGAAAATTTCCAATGACTGAAACTTTCGTCTTCAATGCAGCGCATGGCGGCACGTCTCCGTATCTCTGTGGATGGTTCAGTTATTCTATTAAATCCTTCTCTTTGAGTTCGACATAACAAGGTAACACTATAGCCCATTAAATATGGCTATTTGAAAATTATAATTGTAATTTGAAAATCCGATTGCCAATTCGCTGTAATGCAGTTACGGTTGGAGTTTCAATTTCAACGTTTGCAATTGTGCGATATTCTGGTACCACCGAAAATCAATAACGCGTACAGAATTCGTTCCTAAATGAGGCTGAAATTTTGTAATACGAAGATGGCGCGGTCAAAAGTACATTCGCTTAAAAACTATAATTTCGTTGTTCCGAGGAAATCTAATGTTTTTGTTGCACATAATTGTAAGTTCTTGGAATTGTACATTTTTCATAGATTTTTTTTTGTAAAAAATCGACAAACCACGTATTTCGAAATGACGTAGAAACGAGTATTCGGCGCGCAGCTTCGAGCTAAAAGGGTCAAGAGCAATTAATCTAGAAGGGTGGAGAACACGAGATTGCTTTGCAACGTGTACACACAGCCGAATATTACTTCGTTCATCTCAAACACTGCCTGATATAGCAAACGGTTATTTACTAAAGCGAATGAATAAATGACCACGACGAGCAAATGTTACGAATCGCTAATCGTGCCACGGAAAACATATTCTAAAGCGGACAAATGCCATAGATCCGGAGCAGAGGTCAGGAGTTATTAGCCTAGTAAAACGCAGCCTAGTGCAATATATGCGACGTCTTTCTACAAGCTTCCGTTTTAATCTTTCTAAATGAAAAGAGAGATCTTTCCAAGGACGTTTCAAGATATTTCTGGTATAATGGATGTCATTGCGAGCGATTCTACATCGAAGAACCGATATTTTATGGTAGCTTCTCACTAGCTCGACATGACGCGAACGTTAAAAAATAAAATCCATATATATCCTATATACGAACTATTATGTCGGTACGAGGGGAATTAATACAGCGTGTAAAAAAGTAGGTGTATCGAATAATTACGTATCTATGTGCGTGCGTGCGTGCGTGCGTGCGTGCGTGCGTGTGTGTATGTGTGTGTGTGTGTGTGTATGTGTGTGTAGAGAGAAAAGGTGCTGTAAAATCGGATTTTACGAGCACAATATCTGCGCGCAACGCAGCGCGTTGGTGAAAAAAGCGGATTGCAAATTCCAAATGCAATTAATCTAACGAGCGAGATATCAAGATATTGTCTCTGCAGTTGCTTTTCAACTATCCGCGCGGCCAATTATTCTTTTTTCTTTTTTCCAACGTTATAGAAGAGCGTTGTCAGATAAGCAAAAATGTGGTGCCGTTCAATGAAGAAATCAACGAAAAAGAGGTACTTCGCCGGAGAAGTACAGTACAATCACTATTTCCCCACTTGGAGCATTGAAATTTTTGCACTGAAATGTTGAGAAATTCCTTTGTGCATCTAAAAGAGCTCCTCGTAAACGAGCATTAAATAGATTATCCTGCCTAATCCCGTGAGCAGCGGTATTAAACGAGCCATTTCTAACGGTGGCTTTTTAAATGCCAGCTGTGTCGTGAGAAATGCCCGTTTGCAGTCCGCGAGAAACTTCAGTAGCACGTAACTCACTTATCGTGCTTGACCCAATAATGGTGTACCTCGATCGTCAGTTCGGCGTTAGAAGCACTATGAT
The DNA here is from genome assembly GCF_000143395.1 of Atta cephalotes. Classification (NCBI taxonomy): domain Eukaryota; kingdom Metazoa; phylum Arthropoda; class Insecta; order Hymenoptera; family Formicidae; genus Atta; species Atta cephalotes. Next base: position 3,143,061 of record NW_012130076.1, read on the forward strand.
GTAGGTATCATGCGGCTTGCGTTAATCGAGAGATCCGGAGTTGATACCGGGGATTGAACGGCGTTTTACCTCACGCGGGAAATTTACTAAAATAATAACGTAATATCATCGATGCAGACATTAATTACGATTTAATAAACGTCGCGTCATTCCGGGAAATGATGAGCGAAATAGATATATTCGGATTTGATGTCCTGCGTTTTATTAAATTCCTCCCGGATGCCGGATGCGCGCGGATATTTTTAACACTACATTTCTACGTCGAATCATATCGCTCGTAACCGATGCGTGATATTAATATTTCACTGAATTTCCTTCCCTTTCCTGCAAATAGCCGTTGCTCATCTGACGCAAATATTGCGTATAAATTCGCAGTAGCACGAATGTAATTGCTACGATAACTGACGTTGTATCATAGCACTTTGGAACTTAAACACAGAGGAAAGTTCATACGCGTACCATTACCTGTCGCATATAGTGAAGTTGAAATTTAGCATGCACGTGGAAGAGGACTGAGATAAAACGCTGGAAAATTTTAATTACACGTGCAAGCATTGAGGTGCATTAGTCGGAATTATCGGCTATTACTTAATAGAGATTAATGTACAATTTTTCAATCAGTGGCTTAAGCTTCGATCTCCAGAAGATTATTAGGGGTAACGTGGCGCAATAATATATTACTGTAATCATTGCAAAGCAGGGGTATTATTATGAATTACGAAATATAATACGGTCCACTTATAAGAAATTAATATCTAATATTCGGAAGTATGACTAGATACTAATATAGAGAAGAGTAAGGAAATTGTGAGCACCTAAGGGAAAAGTTGAATAAAATCTATCATTTATCAGTTGCAGAAATTTTAAAGAAATACTTCAGTTATTTAGTTTTTAAACTATAATATTAATACTATATTTAAACTATAATGATTAACATTTATATAATTATCAATATTAATTATAATTTTAAACAAAAGCAAGACATTCGGAATTATTCGCTATACGCAGCGGCAATGACAGAAAGGTTTCGTTTCATATTTAAAATTATAATTTGTATTTATCATATTGTTTTAATAATATATGACTATTAATTATTGCGTTTTAAAGTCAAATCTTTAAATAAAGGTTCTATAATTCAAAATGATTGTCACCTTGTTAAATCTATAGTATAAAATTTAATCTAATGTGAGTCACCACTGTCAAAGTGACACGATGTAATATCAAATTAATACGATATAGTGTCAAATTTAATTAGTATAAGATAACGATATGATTGAGTGGGAGTCGCAATGGCGACTCATTAAGTTAAATTTGACAGTATAACTTATTATTAATAGTGCGGCTTTAACTTTTTTCTCAAGTAATAGCAATTACTCCACTTTCTCGCTTACATAAAAAATATCAAGAAAATATGTAATATTTATCTTAAATAGTCATCTACTCGTATGTTATAGTGTAGCAGTGAACATATATCAGATTATTGGATACGAGAAATGAGAAATGATCACTACTCTAATACTCTGAAATAATCATTTGTATTTACCCGATGTTTGTAATTCCTCTATTTTTCTCTACATTTGATATAATATACTTTTGTAATATATTTGATATAATATAAGTTTGTAAAACATAACTCATGACAACATTTCCTAAATGAATTGCAGCTTACCAGAACTTAATCATGTTCGTTGCAACACAAAATTCGCTCTTCACGAGCGATCGATACATCCCGTCGTTTCTAACGGCACTTCCAACATCGTCGGGTAATCGTAAGGGTCGTAAATGCAGTTCCGCCGTACACCACGCTATCGTCTACCACGCTATCGCAATGTTATGGAAATGCCGCGATCGATTTGATAGATTTGCATAACACGCGTGTTACCCTCCATACGTTTTTACGACAGGCCACTCGTGTGATAGATGATCCTCATTGCACGACGCTCCTCGTACGCGAACGAATGCTTCTGAGAAGCGCAGTTCTTCCAGGGACTAGCTCTTGATGCTTTCGGGGCCATTACGGCGAGAAATATGCCAGATCGATAAATGGTCGTAGATATCTTCCGTATATCTCTTTCTCTCTTGAATAATGTTAAATGAACGTAAGTGGAAATGTAAAATCAAATAAAATTTCCGGTGGTACCTTGAAAATTATACAGAAAGATGTTCTTGTAGAAAATTTAATAAAACCTCATTCTCTCTCTCTCTCATAATCAAACATATCTGTTAAATTAAGGCTTAATTTAAAATTTTGTATTTTCTCCACTAAAAAGCACGAACGTAAATATTATTGTACACCGGATGAATTTTTGAAGTAATTTATATGCCAGGCTCACATGTGTTTATCTTTATCGGAACATAAATATTGAAGCGCTACGCTGGGGAGAAATTCAACTTTTATCAAATCGTTGCAATGTCTGCCTCATACTGAAAATCCCAATAGGCAAACAGTAAATCTATCGCATTATTTTTATAGAATTTGCAGTAGTTCTATTTGCTCGCGCGCGCTTCGTGGAATGGAAACAATTCGTAGAACATTTAATGTTAGTACATTAATATATCTACATACGTATTTAACAACGTTAATATACAAAATTTGGTTCCGCAGACATCTCCAAAGAAAAGGATTCCTCTTTTCGCAAATAAAACGCTCCATTCAAAGACTGCTATTTAGTAGTACAATACAGATCCTTTATGACTGATCTTTTATATTTTATTGTAATTATTCTCGTATTAGGTAGTGTTTCATTAAACTCAGAAGCTATGTAAGTTGTATTTGTTTAACTTGATACGTACACATATACAAAAGTCAGATATTACGGTTTCATTTCTGGATGATCGCATATGATATTTCGCTTGACGTGAGGAAAACACGCGCCAAGAAGCAACAGAGAAATACTGTAATCTTGTAATATCTCTCAAAGTTAGCCAGATGGAATGCATAAGCAAAATATAATGTTCGATATCTCGTAGTATTATAATAACGCGTTATAATAACCTCGTAAAGCATTATAATAAACAATCATAATTTTATTTACCAACCTTCATCTAGAGATATATCCTTTTGATGTGTGAATTGTTCCTCTTCAGCAATTTTTTGGCATGTTGTAGAGCATAAAATTTTCATTCAAATGTTCATTATTTTACAAATGTGTGTATCCTCTGCATTGTCTGCAGTATTTCCTTCGACTCTTAAATGTGCATAAGTTCAACACATTGTATTCAAGAATTCCTTTCTTGATGAAAACGGTTGCTAAAAATATCGCGCATCAGTCGAGTTATAAAAACACGAGCTTCATAAGACTATACGATCATTTCCGCAAAATGAAAATATTCAGTGTATCTTAGTTTAACCACGTGGCATACGTTTTTACCAAGCTGTCTTCATTAAAGAAACATTAAATACGTTTTACGTCAGGGACATGCATGAGATTAATCCTTTTTCTCGTCATTCTGTTTTCTCGAGTATAGCGTCCCTTTGCGCTTTGTAGTAACAAACTAGAGTGCTTTACGAGAAGCTAGGGTTCCTCACAACAAGAGACTATCTTTCGCAAAGAAAAATGTTTAATGATATAACAAATATAAGGTATCCTGCGCTTATTTTTAGAACAGAAAAGGAAGAAAAATATCGTACTTATACTTAGAGATATGATACTTTTTTTAAATAATTGGGATTATGACCGACAAGAATGTTAAGATGTAACATTAAGATTATTTCTCTATAATAATACACAAATAAGCTTAGCTAACGGAAAATACAACTAGGTTACTCGAGCAATCTGCAGTAGCACGAACATTCAGTGTGCCCCGCCAAAAGTAATTAAACTATGCCATTCAACAGACGTCCGTATCTATTACACGGTTTAACATTTTGTAGATTACAGTAGGACAATATGGTGGATTGCTCTTCTCGGTTGGTATACTCTGCTTTAACTCGTGCAATATCCCACCGCATGAATACGCAAAAACGAAATTGTATAAAAATTTCGTATAAAAAACGTATTGCATTCGTATTGCGAATTTCAGAGAACGCTCGCGACTAATCATTGTTACCGCGAATGACACATCGATAGAAACAAGCTTTATGGTGACGGGCAACTGGTTCGACACGGAGATCCATTTCACTCGATGAATTGAATGGACGCGACAGAAACTTCGTTACTTAGTTAAATTGATGGAAATCAAGTTTTCCTCCTACTTGTGGAATTGCGTCGATACGCATCGTGACGAAAGTGCAACCATGCCCGCAACAAAATGTCCGCAGCTTCAACATTAATATGATTTTGCCAGAAGTTGCTTAAAGCGTAAATTTGTAAAGTTTCTAAACGCGAAGAAATATTTTCGTTCGAGACATATATATATATATATATATATATACAC
>NW_012130076.1:3147457-3169879 GCF_000143395.1 Atta cephalotes
GAAGTTAGTCTTAAAGTACGTAAATTTAGTTAAAGTTTACTTAAACGACGAAGAAATAATTTCGTTCGTAGACATATATATATATATATATATATATACACACGGAAGTTTTACCGTTTTTACGGAGAATTGTGAAGCTTGCGTGTATATAGTTATAACAGACATATGTGCATCGTAATTTATATTGCCTTGTCAAAATTGAACAAGTGCATAAAGAACCATTTTATACCTTTATGAAACAATGAATATTGCGATTCACAATATTTCCCGCGGCAAAAATATTAGACAAGCGTTTATGAGAAATAAAATAAATTAGACATTAATTCAAGGCTTTGTATTGTTTCATCGCGCGGATACATACGCTTTTACATACTGCTCCGTCAGTAATTTGTTCCCTATTATTATTTCCTTTCTCTTTCATGCGACAAACCTTTATGAATATTTCCAGCATGCGAAAGTGCTCGACAAAATAGAAATATTGGTTGTACTAGAGCTAGAGAGGCAGAATCGGCAGCCGCTATCGCGCTGTAAAGTACTTGAAATGCAAAAATAAAAAGGAATCTTCACATATTAAGTCACTTAAGGACCTCTTGCAAAGCTCTTACTTTGATTTCTCGAAGCTGGTATAATAGATGACCGACTTTCTATGCTATAAAAATATTAACTGAGGACAATGATATGATTCAGCAATATTGCAGTTCTTTCAGCACTGGATACAATTATAACATAATTATTCTGACATGTCATCACTAAAACTAAAAAACTATTTATTTTTTATTTCTTTTTTTTATGATAATCAGATTATAACAAAGTATAAAATAATATAATACGGTAAAAATCTTTTATACAAGAAAATAGTTATATAAAATATTAATAATTATTAATTATTATATTTTGCTGCAAAAATTAATTAATACAGCTGAGTTAAATAGAAATTGTTCAAAATTATTTGGTGATGTGCAGTTATTTTTAATAATAAACAATTTACTTCCTATGACTGTATGCGAACTGACAAACACGTCAATTTGCATGACTGTCCTCCCACAAACAATTTGAATGACCTTCCACATTTTAGAGCGACTTCCTATCGATTTTGGCTCCAATTGGAATATGACTATCGAGATGTTGATTGAACAACATTTTGCATTGCCAAATTTCTATTGTATTTTTCTCTTTTGTCTTCTATAAAAAATATATTTACGAAATGTTTTTATAGTTTTTCCGTAAAAGCTTTCGAGGGAAGAAACATTTTTGAAAGCGGTGTCTTATGCCTCTTGGCACAAATAGGTCAATCGCTTTATAATTGAATTAAAATGTCCCATTATATATTCTTTCACTTAATCTTAATCTAATCACACAAGGTAACAACCCATAAAATTTTATATTTTATTTTATTCTGTTAAGAGGATAACTGTCTCTGGAGAGTTGGAAAATAATTTAACTACTTATACGCAAAGTACTAATTAGATCGCTTTACCTATTTTCCTCCTTTTTATGTACATAATTTCATTATATCAGTTCGTTTGTATTATATTATCATCAGAGACGAGTTGAAAATTAAGATGCGGTGAATTCAACGTAGCTGGAAACAATGAGCCTGAAATCGACGGCGCCACAATACATAGTTCGCTATATGTTAACATCTAAAACGTAATCCTAATCTCCTGTTCTTTGTATACTAGTATATTTAATTCTCTTATTATTATAATTCTCATAACGTACACAACAAGAAATGTTAATACGCAAAGAAGATTAGCTTGTTATATCCTGATTTTCCGCAGGATCATCCCTGATCTAATTCCTAGTGTAGATTATAATCAATTATTAATGAGCGCTGCTATTATACATAATTCATGTTCCGCTAAACTAACATTTAAGATTTAACTGTATGCTGTAATAGATTATATTAAAATTGTATGCTATAATAGATTATATCAAAATGTCTTTGTTATGATAATCTTGGGTCATAAGTAATTTGCATTAATAACGTCGCTTTATTAAATTTGAAAAATTTGTACTGTTACGCATATTTCGCATATTTATCATATATTTAATTTAGCAAATTAGTAAATATATATCGGTACATTCAACAAAATTGTTGAACAAAAATGAATTTTACTTGCGTAAGTTATTGATTACTTTAAATACCATTTCTCGCAATGTGTCATTTCTCCCAATGTAAATGAATATCATCTGTCAATGTTAATGGATAATGCATTTGTCGAGTCATTTTGACAAATTGTTATGTATCGAATGAATACGTGAAACAGAATATTCAAATGAAAGAGATCTCTCTTTCTTTTTACTAACATCAAGTTTCATAGTATCATTTATAAATACCGAGAGATAATATGTTGATATGTGAATTTCTCAGTTTTCCAGAGATACAAAAGTTTTCAGTAATTTATCAATCTCTACTGACATTTTCTAAAGAAGTTTTGTTACGCAATTAAAAATGTAATGCATTTAATTATAATTATAATAAGTAAATTAACAGCTCAAAGAATATTGTGTAGAGATTGTGTTCCATCTTATGTAATTTATCATACGTTATATTGTATATACTAAAGCATTACGGAATTAATGAAAGCTTTCAGTATTCAATATGTAATATAACTTTGTTAAGTGTTGAAACAGCCTTATAGGAGCCAGTCTATAATTCTCCTATTTCGCACAATTCCTAAGTGTATAGTTAGGATACACCTAGTTAGCCACTATTAATTGCCATTTAATGTGATATTAATCGTAACTTAGTGTGAATCCGTACGAGAGCTAAGTTAGAGAATAATTTAACAAACTCTATCTCTAACAACGTTACAATGAAGGTCATGTGGTTAATGTTCCATATGAATGCCCCAAGCACTATTCTCTTGAGAAGAATTGCCCATACGAGTGTTCCAAATGGTGCTATAATTCTCGGTGTAAAACGCAGGTTGTAATTTACAACGAAAATATAGGCATCGCATAATAACTCGGATTATTGCTACACAACGATTGTCGAATCACACGTACTCATGTACGTCATTAAATCGGATTTCATATAATTTAGTCTCACTACTGATGCATGATGTGTGTGCATGAGAATATTAATCTTTCAAATATGCGTTTTATAAAGAAAAACCTTTGTATAGACTCCACCGAAGTTATTCGATAAAAGTTCGAAATTACTACCGCAGTATATAACACTAAATTATGTATTTTGCATGAATAAATTTTTTGTAGCATGTATTCACGCGTAGAAATATTATATATTGCATTAAAATATTGTTAAATGTAATATGTTCTAAATAGTTTGGACAAATAAAAGAACTTAATATTAGTTTTTATCATATCTTTTTAAAAAAAAGATGAAAAAAATTTTGAATATTCATATTTTCACAAGTTATAGAATTTATCATTATATTTGTCAAGGATCTACGTTACAAAAATATTAATTATTTCAGATATTTTATTAATTTTAGATAAAATTTAATTAGATATATTGATATAAAAGCGCAATGAAAAATAATTTATTTTAATTCAACAATTAATTTTGCTCTTTTATAATTATTTTTGAAATCTTAACTTTTATTATAGAACGAAGTGGTGGCTATGGCGCTAGAAGCTCTATTAAATAAACATGAAGTACCTCTTCCAACGTCGACAACATCGTCTTTGTAAGTACATTCATTAAAAATATTTTCTCTATTGTGCTTGTTATGCAGATAGTCTGTGAAAAAGTAAAAGGAATTGAATGAAACATTGTTATGAAACAATTTTTAATATTGTAAATTAACTTTTTCACATTGTTAGTTATTTAATTTATTAAATTCGAAAACTTTTTGCATATACTACTAATAAACACAGTTGTCTCTATGTAACATTTTTAATTGTAAAATATAAAATATAAAATGTAATAATAATATTTATTATATTTTATATGAAATTGTCAAAGAAATATAATGATTACAAATATATTAAGTAAGAAAATCTGTAATATAATTCAATAATTTATTATAGTAACATTTGTAGTTTAAAATCAAAGTAAAGAAGATTACATTACATAATTCATTTAATTAAAATTTAATTAGATAAGATAAGAGAGAGAGAGAGAGAGAAAGAGAGAGAGAGAGAGAGAGAGAGAGAGAGAGAGAGAGAGAAGAAAGAATATATACTGATATGTTAATAAAAGTAGTTCTATTTATTAACATCTTATTAATATAAATTTTCTATTTATTTAATGTACTAATTAATGTAAATTTTTATAAAAATTCTGCATTAAGAAAAATTAATGTAATAAATGTAAAACATAAAAATCTAAATCAAATTTTTATTACTATTAATGTATTCTTAATTTCTACCTAAATTATGATTAAATATGTATGATTGTCAATAATAAAATATTGTTTTATTTTTCAGAGAAAAACTTTTAAGTAATGTTGAAGAGGAGGAAAACTATAATTTACTGGAAGACATTTACGAGACACTAAATTATGATTGTGGTAAGATAACATACTTTTTATAATTAAATAATAATAACAAACTTATATAATTATAATTAAATAATAATAATAATAATAATAATAATAATAATAATAAATAATAATAATCTAAATAGACGTCTGTTATATAAAAAAAAGACTTTGACATAACGTTGAATAAATCTTAAAATCATATTTATTGCATTTGTTTCTCAAACTCACATTTTACTTTATTCGTTTCCATGATACAGTAAACTATTATTTATTAATTACTTCGTAACAGAAAGAATTTTAAAAACAAACAACATGTCGCTGTGGGGCATTGTTCGCGTTTATTAAAGTAATTTGTCCATTCGTGTTTGTATTCGCGTTCGCCCGCTTACAATTAATTTAAATCCCATTTTATACGTTAAGACGATTATCATAAATCTATCACAATCAATTAAGGAAACTTATTACGTCACATTATTTACTTGAGAAAAAGTTCAGGATATTAATTCCAAAATTATGTTGATATTTTCAGAATCAAGAGAAATTGTATAAGAGACACATAACTTTTAAAATAAAAATTTTATGATATTTCTCTTTTCTTATTCGATTTCCAAAAATAATAACTCAACACTCCCGCCTTATTTTACTTTGCAAATAACGTAAATTATATTTTTTTAAATTTATTTATGTAAATATTACATGAAGCATTCTTTATGTAATTAAGGATGTTTTATGTATTATTTTAGCATAAATAAATCTGTTTAAATATAATTTATAATAAGGCAGGAAGATGACGATTGACTAATTATCTTTACACGGTTGAAAGAACTGTCATAAAAGAAGGATATAAAATTTTATGAAGTCTCCTTTAGAATATTAATTCCGATGTTTCGAATATGTTAATCAATTTTTAATCGCTCTGTTCAAACAAGTAGAAGTTAATTTGGAATTATTTTTTAACGCCAAACATTACTTTTATGTTATTATATATTATCTTTTGAATTTTTCATAATTATATCTTAAGTACCATTGCTCGCTTCGGTTTTACTAAGCAGCTGATAACGCGAGAATCCGTTAATACAGGTTTGACCGAGTTTTTAATTGAATAAATACAGAAAAAATTAGTGCGAAAGATCCAATCGACATTTACCACGTTTCAAATGAAATATCCAGTAATCAAGACAGTAACAATGCTATCCATCAATTAAGTAATTGGTGCAATATTTTTTTTCTCAATTCGCACTTTTATTCCTGTCGAAAGAATTAATTTTTTTCAATAAAGACAAAATTTTTGACGCAATGATAATTAACAAAGTAACTTACAAACGACAGAATTCAATATAAAAATACGAAATGTCTATAAAAAAAAGACGTCATTTTTCATGCACATTTGTAATAGAAATTAAAATATGTGGGCTGTGAACGTTGCTGTCGTTACAAATAGAGCTCGGGGCGAGGCAGTTCTTCTTCACATTCAAATTATTCCAGCTTTACTAAATGTGTTCGTCCCGGATCCTTGGTTACGCGTTCTACTTTCCCTAGCAACTGCATAGCGACGTGCAATCTGGCATCGTATGATAATATTTTAATTTCATCCTGCGTTTTAACTTTGTCTGCTACATTTTTATTTCAATTCGAAATACAGCGACGAGGATAATTTGTATAAAGAAAACTAACGATAATATTATTTTTGAAAAGTAACGTAGTTAATGCCAAACTCTTTTAAATAACTTTAAATATGCAGGCATCTTACGAATAAATAAAAAAATAATTGTTTTTAAATTGTTTTACGCTTGTTTGTGCAAATGTTTATGATGTTAAAAAATTTTATCTTTTCTTATTCGTTTCTATGTAGCTTAATCGGGCTTTATAAACTCATGTATCGGAATTCCGATATTTACTATCAGAGATTAGAAACTATTAGGTGCTGAAATACCTTTATCGATATTTCAATCATACGATTCGATATGATTTTAACGATGACGCTGTTGCGATATAGATAGAATACATAAATAGGTGACTATGTGTGGAGGTTTCCTGGTGTTAACGAAGGAACCTCCAAATAGGTAATACGTACTTCGAAAGATTAATGAACTAGATGAACCCGGTCTCACGGAAAATCATGCCCAAGATGCAATCCACCGTTATATCGCGGATCTTATCTTATGCACGCAAACAGCGCCTTATTGATTCAACCTTACACGTCACGACAAAGTGAAATGCTTTTTCCTTCTGCGTCAAGATTCAAGAAATATGTCAGTTCTTTTCGAATTTGTCTTTCTTGTCACTTTATAGTCCCGTAAAGATAATCTTATATTATAAATGGACCACCCGTAGGCTGGCGAACTCAGTTGAGACTGCTGAGTCTTTGGAAGTGGAACGAGAGACGCGCGAGGCAAGACTGAATATTTCATAGATTGTATATAGAAAAGTAGTGGCAAGGAGAAACGAAAAATTTTATTCCGTTTTAGCTTGCCCCTCGATTTCCTTATCGGAAATAAAAGTTCGTTCTATGAGTTATAGATCTGACTTTGAATAATAATAGAATCATGTTTTTCAATGTTATTATATATTATATTCATAATATAATTGCATGTGTATCGGTTTTACATTTCTATTCTACGATTTAATCAATATTTCTATTATCCTACTCGTTACAAGCATTGAAAATTTACGATTTTGCACATTACTGCGTTATCAATAATATAAATTAATAATAATAATAATAATAATAATAATAATAATAATAATAATAGTAATGCATACACAGTATATAAATGTTTTTATTACTACAGTAAATTGTAGTGTGTATTATTATTATTATAGTTTACGTTTAATTTACTACGGTATTAACAAAGTAACAATTTAAACTATAATAATAATAATAATAATAATGTATATTACAGCAAATTATAATGTATAAGATCGCGTAATATATTATTATTATATTTATATTTATTATTATTATATTATAATTAATACTATATTATTGTTATAATTATTATTAGTTTACGTTTTTATTTTGTCAATAACATAATAAACTATATAGCATGTAAGATCGTAAAAAAATCTTTAATGTAATTTATAAAGAAAGTATAGAAGAATTAATTCAATAGCGGAATAGAAATGTAAGATCAATTTCATTGGAATATAATGTATAATAATATTCAGGAGCATAATATTATTATTATTATCATTAATTTATATTTTCATTTTGTTAATAACACAGCGCACAAGTTATAATTAGAAATTTTCCTATCATTAATCATTTCTAGGTATATCCTTCTGCGCTTCTAATAATTAATTATAAACATGCTTATTAAAGATAATTAATTTTGTACAATATGCACGTGTAAGTATCTGAAATTCACGGTATCTTTAAGAACTTCGCAAATTACGTTGAGTTTATTTGCGATCAATCTTGAATGTTGAAACGACGAACGCATAGTGCTCGCACACGCAGCGTATTTCAGAATGCTAATTGAAACCAGCAAGTCATACGCTTTGGAAAGAAATAAGGTTATTAAAGTCTCTTCAGAAAGTTACAGTTCTACTCTCAGAATATTCGTTTGTTGCTGGCAATCGTAATCAGTAAATATAACAGACTTTTCAAATGTCTTCGCAGAATTTATGTATATACATATTCAATTTAACTTTAACATATTTAATTTAATATAATGTAATTACATTACCTAAATAGTTTGTGTTAAATTTATATTTAACATTTCTTGGTATCAAAATAACAATTTATGAATAAATTAACAAATAACATAAAAATAATGTGTTTTAAAACGTACATTTTTAAATGAATAAATAAAATCTATCTATCTATATATTAACATATCGTAAATGTTAATTTTACTGAAAAAAATATGCTTCCATGATTTGTCTACTTAAATAATATTTGTGTTCCCTTCTAACATATTCATCTTATGTTAAATTAATATATAAATTTCAATAAACCGTTTGGAACATGTGAAATGCATTAAATTTAATACAAATTTTCCAACAGTGTAAATGCAATAATATATAATTATTCAGTTTAGTCATATTAGCTAAAGAATCAATAAAATTATATTTATTTCATTTTTGTCTAAAACGAACGAATCTAACAGGAAACATTTACTAATAAAATTAAAATGTTTAAATTTTATTGCTTATGAATGTATTTACTTATCAAATTTGAAATTATAGTATATATAATGTATTGATTAGTAAAGTGCAAACATTTTGATTGTGGCATATACATGCACTACACATATAATCATTTTCTATTTTTAATACGCATTAGTGAATTTTATTTATTTTTATCGATATATCCTTTTTATTTGCAATGTAATACAGTAAGAGCAAAACTATTCGTACAGGAGAGATGGTAAAAAAAAGCTTTTTTTTTTTCAAAGAAACATTAATTAACAATATATTAACAAAGAATAAAATAGATTCTTAAAAATTTATCTAAAAAGATGTAATAATTAAAATGTATTATCTATGATAAGCGAAAATGAAAAATTTTATTTGGACACAAAAAATATTTATATAGTTGAAAAATTTAGCTTCTAAGTACGATTATTATTGTGAAATTTATGTTAGGACGGAATATACTTTTTATTAATAAATAAATTGCTAATTAATATTTATTTTTTACAAATAAAACTTTTTTATAAATATGATTATCTTTTGCATTGACTGTACGTAGAGGAAAAAGTTTTTAATCGTTCGGAATTATCGCTTAAAAAGTTTGTAACTATTCGGAATTATCACTTGAAAAGCTCTTCAACAATTCATTAATAATTTAATTGTATGCAAGAGAGTCAATCTATTTGGTAGCACACACTTTAAATTTATTAACGGACAGTTATAGATCTCGATTATCAAAGAGACTCAAGAGTAAATACTGCTTGACAGGAACGTTGTTGTCAGATGGTTTTCCATAATCCTTCATCTTTGAGCGCATATTAACCCAATTTACGTTCGGTCGTCGAGTATTGTAGTTACAGTGGAGTATGCTTCAGAAACGTCCCATTAATCATCACGAACAATCGATATGTGCATGCAATGTATTCGGATGACTTCCTCATCGGAACTTATGAATGGGACACCCCTGGTCTGTTTGCCTAAGACAACGGTCGTCATTCGAATAATGTCCCTTTGTAACTAATAGTCTGGTAACGTAAAACGTATCTCGCGAACGGAATTTAGCGGTCGTAACTTAGAAATACGGTACCCTAATGCAATAAACCCGACGCGTGATGTTACGTAACCACATTAGAGAATGGTGCACCGTGCTGTGAGCACACTGTGAGCGATTATGTGAATATGTCTGTTTATCCGCCATAAAACGTGTAACGCACTGTGGCGGTTTCCTGTTAAATATATCACCAACTTATCTCCTGCGTCAAGACGCTCCTTTGACGACGATAGTAACATATACGTACTCTCGGTCGAAGTGATCTCCGTATCCAAGCATGTAATCTATGAAAAAAAAGGACAAGGGTAGCGTAGCATGGTACTTTCAAGTTCAAACAAAAGCGCCTTGCTGCGATCTCTTTTTTTTCTAGGCGTGCACGTACACCATAAAGGCGTACACCGTAAAGAAATTGCCATTCTGGTGGAATCTCTTTCCCCCGCGTTAACAATTACGCCAGTCCTTGAATATCGAAGTTCACTGATAAAAGCGCAGGCCGCGTATTTTAATGTAATTAATGCGATTCAGTACATTGTACACGTAAGCATAAACAGGAATAGCTCTGAAAATATTTAATATAGCATGTGATTAATAAACGAGATTGTTAATGAATTTAGTTTTCTCTATTTATTTCGCATTTCAAAATATTTACGCCGCTAGAAAAATTATCGAGCTATTAAATTTTCCCGTGTCTATGATCTATCAGCAGCATTGAGCGATGCACGTATAAACCGCGCTTGTCGTCGTTGACAAATACGCACTGTCGTTTGTCAAGCAGGCGGAAAACATATATTTTTGCTCATAAGGACTCGCAGTGAGACAAATCGTCAGTATAAGTCATATACTATTTCCTCCCTTGTGACCCAGAACTCCTTTACGTTCTTTCGCCAACAACGCGATCACTTCGCATTTCGTATACGCGACAGGAAGTGGTGTTGCTGTGGTTACCGGAGCATAGAAGATACTTCTCGTACCAACGTAATGCAATCTCGAGAGAAACTCTAAGACCCCCGCTGTCACCAAAGATATACAGTACATTAGGCCATTTGTAAGATTGACTTACGAAGAGTCTATACGAGACAAACTATACGTCTGACATTTCGCAACATCGAACAGTAAAACTGTTTACTGCCAGAATTTATGATATCATAAAGAAAAAGAAAGCATTCAGCGAATTCATACGGGAATAACGTAGACAGGCTGTCGCTTATTTCGCTCGCATATCGCCGTGACCTAGAAAATTCTAACCGAAAATTTCTTCGCCGCACTTCCGGGTTAATCGCAGCGTAAATATACACATAAATCACAGATAATATTTCCATTTCCGGGCAACATATTATCCTATATCATTGATCGCGATCAGGCATTTGCAATATTTTATCATATGATTTATTATATTTAGCGGCTAATGGCGCGATTACCGTAAACTTTGAGGATTATTAGATCGACGCTTATTCACCAAAATCAGATAGCTAAAAGAAAAGTATCAAAATATATAAATATTCACCAAAAATTTATTAAAAAAAAGAGTATCAATAAATATCGAGCAAATTTCATTGCATGATATGGCAGAATATCATAAAAATATAAAAACCACGCAATATAATCCGAATAATTAATCAGGAGTATATCACATCACACGGAACATTATTATAATTATCATGTTTTCGTAACGACATTTGATGTAAAATAATATCTACGGGATCGTTAAAGCAGCCCTTGCTCACCGCATCTATTTCCGGATTTGCAAGGGACCCGAACATACCAGGCTTAACAGAGTTGAAACGCGGCATGTATTATCGATCCCGCGAGATTCGCTTGCAATTCTCAAATGCACTGATTTTAGTATTCGATCATGTTAAACATTCATAGAGATTTTTAATCAGAAAAGTATAAAGAAGATAAATCGTCTATAATTCCGCAAAAAGTAAAAAAAAACCCTTAAGAGATACATATTACTGCCTCAAGATAAATATATATAGAGAGTTTTATTTAAATAAAGTATCTAACAGTAAAGCTACTTTTTGTATAAGGATTTTGCTTTATATACTTTAAGACGACGTGCCATTGTATATACTCTATGTACAGTTTACAAAACTTAGTTCTCTGAATATCACCAAGAAAGAAATAAACGGTTCTTGAGTGACTCGATGAAATTCCCTCAAGGCGAATTCATGTTTACGGAACTTTTGCAGACGTCGACGTGAACGCGTTTTTCGATCATCTCGGACAGGAGCTGATCGCATGGGCTTGCGTGGGTCTCTTAGAGCGAGCCTTTCGTTGCCTTGGGAACGATCTGACCGCTTTCTTAACCACACTGGACGGCGTAAACGATGTTGTCCAGCATCAGTCGGGATCGGATACCGAGGCGGAGTTTGTGTGTATCGCCACACCGGAAGCGTTGGAGCTACACTTCACCACCGATCATCCTTCCATCGCCTATCTCCTGGTGGGCAGTTTGAAGGGCATAGCCAGGCAGTTTTATAGCGACAAAGCCGACGTGTATATACTGCCGGATCCTTACAACACAAAATTTTTTAGGTAAATCTTTTTATGATTATTATATTACACTACATTATATTATATTACATTACTACATTATTACATTACTACATTATATTACACTACACCTCATTTTATCGACCGATAAACTCGATCTTTTTCCCTTATGTATTATCTTGTTTCGTCGAGGATCTTAAGTCTCATCCACAAGTTTTAATTTCCGTTTCTTTTCACTCTGAATTTTGAAACCGATAAGCTTATTGTTAGATAAGGATGCTATCAAAACGTAAAAATGTAGGAAATTTTCTAAACTATCTTTGTGTTCAGTGAAGAATGCAAAAGTTGTTATCAAACGTCACGCGCGAGCGAATTTTCCACGGCAAAGAATACAAAGGTCCTCGCTTTAAAGCGACAATTCAATTCGGATTCGATGACTACTCGTAAAACGATAAAAACAGAGCAAGAAAGAGAGAGGGAAATGAAAAATATGAAATCAAAGCGACACAAGCACTGGAAATACGATTTGGAGAAATATGGCAAAAATTGGTAGCACAACATCAATTGCACAACATAATTATGGCCTTTTCAATATTCGCCAAAATGTTTCAATTCAGCTGTGATTAGATCTTTGTATAAAATGAATATAAATGGTGCAGAGCAGACATATGATGAAATTTCAGAGTTGATGAATACGCTGTGACATAAACTCTAATAACAGCTGTCGAGTGACTTTCGTAACATCGCAAATATTATTCCTTACGCAAATAATTTATACGCATTTATTTGTATATCATTCATCATTTGCGCAAATAATTCGTGTTTATGTAGAATTTCCATTTCGACTCAATCATAAAATGTATTCATTCACATCGGTTACTACAAAATTGTGGTGAACCGAAAAGAAAAGAAAACAGATATGAATCTTTCTATCGAATGTTATTACATATCGAATGTTTTATCAAATGTTATTTATATCGTTCTATGTATGTTGTATTATGTTTGCTCACCAAATCGCGTGGAGTGAAATAATGTCACGTGAATAGAATGTAATTCGTGCAGATAGGCAAAGGCAGGGCACGTGAGAGTACAAACCTTTCGTTTGAACAAATATTGATTCTCGTCAGTGGCAAATATTTGATGATAGGTGCGGTACTGCCGAGTCTCACGTTAATTCTCGAAAGGATGAGATCAACTCGCGAACATGTAAATGACGTGCAAAACATTGTCACCGCACATCGCTTACATTTCCAAGTTTAATTAAACGTTCCACTGTGCTGGTTACATTTATCTGCGCGATGTAGCGTCAGGAAAGGTGGTAATTGCCTCTGATTGTTTTAAATCATCATAACAAGTGTTGACTTTTCTACTCCACACATATCTGCACATATAAGTGCAGAAGTTGAGTATAAGCTCAATCCTGGTATTTATATACGAAATGTTCTGTGATTAGGAGCGTCGTTGAAACGACACTCCTAACGCGCATATTGCTTTTGATGTATGCGGAAAAAGTGCGATCGATCCCTTATTGAATAGATATTTCTTCTACGTGAAAGGATGACACCTGCAACTTATACCTCGAATATTGCAGATATCGGATTACTCCAGAGCGTTACAGCGAACAGCTGGGCGTAGACGACGACTGCGACGTAGTGTCATCCACTTTCCGTCCACTCTCCACCGCAGCAACGGACCTTCGTATGGGGGTAGCGAGCTTTTGCAAAGCGTTCCCATGGCACTTCGTCGTCGATCGTCAGTTGGAGCTCGTGCAACTTGGAGTCGGCTTCATGAAGATTTTTGGACACCATTTGAACTGGCTCGGAAGGGGGATATCGACGTATTTCGTCTTCACACGACCCCACGGCGTCACTCTGACCTTTCACGAGATCCTAAAACGCGCGAATACACCGTTTATCTTGACCCTCCAGAGACCGCACGACGTCGATAAATATCCCGCGGAGGTATGCTCATAACATGATTGCTAACGTAAGATAAGATGATCTGCTTACTTGCGAATTCGATCGTTATACTATTCGATCGTAAATCGCTGTAAACTCGATGTAAATAAAAGCAGATTATGCAAGAAAATCGCTTAATTTCACGACTCTTGCACGCAAAGTGGATTATCAATTTTGTTCGAATACGTACGTGTAATCTAATAAGATTGATTAAAAAGAAATAACTCTGTTTTGATACAGGGTTTGGAAATGAAGGGTCAAATGGTACACTGTCCGGAATCAGACTCAATTTTATTCGTAAGTTCACCGTTTTTAAACGGTTTGGAGGGCTTAACGGGTCGAGGACTCTTCATTTCTGATATCCCTCTTCACGACGCTACAAGGGACGTTATACTTGTTGGCGAACAAGCTAGGGCACAGGTAAATAAATTCACGGTCGGTTTCATGTGACCACAAGTCGAGCATCCGTATTATTTAATAAAACTTGAGTCGTATTTATTTTATGTCGTCAATGGTTGTTATTGTTTCATTGCGATAGAATAATATACAATTCATTGCATTTAATATAATTGAAACGGATCGATGTTCCGTATCGTATCCGCATAAAATATAATGGCGTAATCCTCTTTCAGGATGGTTTAAGGAGACGTATGGATAAATTGAAAAGTTCTATAGAAGAAGCTAACCTGGCAGTCGATGCGGAAAGAGAAAAGAATGTCAGTCTCCTACATCTTATATTTCCTCCGGATATTGCGAAACGTCTGTGGCTAGGTAAATTACAACATCTTTGTTCGATTCTAAAATGCAGCAATATTTTTGTTTTTTTTTTTTAAGATTCTTTATTTTCCAAAGTAATATAAGATCATACAAAAATGGAAATAATTAAGTAATAAAAATAATTAATTGTAAAAACTATAAGTATTACCTTCATTTACAGAACTGATTTTAGCAAACCAAGTTACATATAAAGTTCACGTTAGTTGTAATTTTCCATTCAATAATTTAATTGCAATATAATATACGTGTTATATTACAGTTATATTGTTGAGGGTGAAATTACAACAGGTACGATTATGTGCGATTTGGCGTTTATTGGAATATTGGAATTTGTTTTTGTATAATATATTCACATATAAATATTACAGATAAATACCAAGACTTGCATTAATTCGTATTGTTTATAACTATTAAATTAGCAATTTGAATATATTTTGTGAGAATTTATTGATTAAATATTGGTATTTAAATTTAGGAGAGACAATCGAGGCGAAAACGTATCCAGACGTCACGATGCTGTTTAGCGACATAGTCGGATTTACGTCTATTTGTGCTACAACAACGCCGATGATGGTCATCAACATGCTTCAAAATTTATACGAGCAATTTGATCTTTACTGTGGTCAGTTGGATGTGTATAAGGTATGTTAAGTCGCTTGGGAATAATGTTTTTACACATAAAAATCACATGAACTGATATATTTTTAGTATATGATATATATTTAGTATGTAATTATTAATTTGCAAATTATATTAATCAAGTAAAGCTATCCGTCTTTCGCTTTTTGAAACTTTAAATTGATAAGAATTGAAAGATAAATTGTATTTAAATATTTTTCGACGTATTAAAAAAATAATTATTAATTTGTCATGCAAAAGGTAAGTATTTTTTAACAATGTACTTTTATTTGTCAATCCGTATTTTACAAATACCGATCATTTTGTGTAGTCTAGCTCGAGTTGCTAAAATGTATGATGCTGCCATCTGTGAGACATCGAAAGAACTGGATATAACTCTTGAATAATATCTTATCATGGTTGGCTTTTGTTTTTCCACAATAGCAAGAAATAATATAATACCGATAGAGTAGAAAAATATATTTTTTTTCATTTAAATTGATCGAAGAATTCTAATTATATCAAACATGATTTATAAAAGCAGCTATTATGTGCGAATGTAAATGGAAATTGCATTGATTTTACTTTTCTCCTTGTATAAACAGGTAGAGACAATCGGCGATGCCTACTGCGTTGCATGTGGCCTTCATCGAAATACCAATACACATGCACAACAAATTGCTTGGATGGGCCTAAAGATGATACAAACGTGCTCTCATCACCTGACTCACGAAGGCAAGCCAATAAAGGTATTATATTGATGATTACACGACTATAGATAAGATTGTGATTACATGCAATGCAATTTTCTTTCAGTACAATGTCGACAGTAATAGCATAGTAAACATTTGCAGTTTTATGATTTTATGCAATTTGGTACATTACAACCAGCGTTTCTATTTCCATTACACTGAGCGAGAAGATACATCACGATAAAATATAAACGTTAACAGTGCACAGTGGAATGGAAATATTATATTAAACTGTTACGTTCCATGTTTTAAAATACAGAGAATATGAAATATTTTTAAAAATCTGATTTTGTAAATATAATATTTTACGCGTATAACAAGTAATATTTGTCGCTATATTAATAACATTACAAATACATTTTTTTACAAAATTTATCAATTTAAAAAAATATAATTTTTAATTGTATGAATGAATTTTTTTATTCATTCACCTAAAAATAATTGGAACAATTTTTCAATTCTCAACTCTCAAATTTCGAATCTCTCCCTTTTTTTCAGGAACATCGTATTTCTTTCAAAGTTTTTCAATTGAGAAATACCTATTTCTGATTATTACATAGCACTTTGTTGTTTATTATTCTCTCCTTGAATGCTATTAAAACTTTTTCCATTTAAAGTATTTCTTACGACAACAAGCGGCCGGTTTGAAAATATGAGAAAACGCGGTCTACGACTACATTAACATTTAAAGCAAGTTATGTTTCTTTTTCTCATTCATGTTTTCTTCTGATTGTCATCTAACTTTTTTATATTCGTCAATATACAGCGTACTGAGCTGTTGTCGACTCACTAAATTGCCTTACTTATTTATTCTATCAGATGCGCATCGGCATTCACACCGGGATGGTGTTGGCAGGAGTCGTTGGTAAGAAAATGCCAAGATACTGTCTTTTTGGACATAACGTCACGTTGGCGAATAAATTTGAATCCACAAGCGAACCACTTCGTGTCAACGTCAGTCCAACTACGTACCTGTATGTATTTTGACAAAATACCTCTCTTCTTATATAACATATATCACTTCTTTACTTCAAAAGTGACACAATTCAAAAAATTACACATACAGCACACTTTATCCGACAGATGCGGGAACATCCTTAGGACGATCAGAGGACTTAGAGATATTTTCTGAATGTCTTTAGGACATATCTTGGATGTCTGTGTTGTATAGGAAAACTCTTCCCAGAAAAGGGGAAAACTATTTTTCAATTTAACAAAAAATTATTGACTATTGAATCTATAATGTTAAATTTAACCTAATGTGAATCGCCACTGCTCCTATTTAATAATATCATTATTTTATACTAAAACAATAGTTATGACACTATACAGTGTTAATTTGACATTATATAATATCAAATTAACATGATGTAGTATCAAATTTAATTATATATAATAATATATTTAGTAGGAATAATGATGATTCACATTAGATTAAATTTAGTATTAGATTTAACAGTGTAATCTCTCTCTAACATGACAAAAAAAATATATATTCTTGAAATGATTCAATCATTAATAATTTTATTGATTGACAGGATAATGTTTGCTTAATATTAGAAATACTAATATTTTGAACAAACAACGTATAAATTATTACTATAAAAAAGAAAAGTGATGAGAAATCAAATATTTTATCAGTGGACATAATTATTATTAAGTAAAAAAATTTTTTTTAATTTATTTTTTACACAAAAAATATAACGAATATTAATCCAAAAAAATTAAAACATTATAACATTAAAACATTTATATTAATCTAAACAAATTAAAACATTCTGTTCAATAATTTCTGCTTAGTACTTCTAGTAACTTATTATTTATATGGT
Organism: Atta cephalotes; assembly: GCF_000143395.1. Taxonomy (NCBI): domain Eukaryota; kingdom Metazoa; phylum Arthropoda; class Insecta; order Hymenoptera; family Formicidae; genus Atta; species Atta cephalotes. Next base: position 3,165,530 of record NW_012130076.1, read on the forward strand.
AATAATTTAAAACCCACTATTTTTTATGTTATGTATCACTTTTAAAGTAAGGAAGCGATACGCATACACTCATCATTCACGGTATGCAAATGTATTTACAGGTGCTTAATACAAAAATCGGGATTCATATTGGAACCGCGGACCAAGGACAATCTACCCAAGGGAATGCCAGCCAGTGTATCGGGCACATGTTACTTCCTGAATGGATATCAGCATAGCAGTGTCAATGCGAGCGAATCTCTCGACGTGCATATTCAGGCTGCAATTACGGAACTCGGAATCAGTAGCAATATGTAGATATCTTCCGATATGAGAACGTTTGATCAGTGTGTTACTTTAACGATATTACCGTTGATAATAGTGATGGCACACCCGACACTATCAAATCGATCGATGTATATGAGCTCTCAAAGCTGGCACTAAAGGTACATTAAAAGCATGGCGCTAATTGTGTACGAACACATTGAAAGAGATCCTGTGCGAATACTATTTATACGCAGAGTCTTAGATTGTAATCGTTATATACCTATTAAATATAAGAAACAAGTAAAACTCTATCATAAACTCTATATTTGTGTGTTATTTAAGGTATCCTATCCTAAAAATATTTACAGATCGAATTTTTTTGATTCTTACATAATCTAAATGATTACAAGTGTGTAGTTATTATTTTTGTACATAATGTAATTATAAAAGAAAATATAAATGTTTATATACCAAAAAAAAAATTTTAGGGATATTAAAATTTATAGGATAATTTATTTTATGTATTATACCCAATTCAAAATCAGGTCAATCCTTTACATAAATACTGGTTAATTTATTTTACTGAAAGGCAGTAATTAATTATTTCTTATAGAATAAATTAAAGCACTAAAACAATACTAACATTACCTAAATTACTGTCTTTAAATAGTAAATTGAGTTGTATATATTTCTGTAAGGAATAAGATCTCCAATACTTTCTGTGAATTATGGAAATTATTTTCCAACTGTTTCTTCACAAAATACATTTCATATTCTCTTTCAGCACAGCTGCTACTTATGCTTTATTATGTTCTACTTTTTTTTTTATTATAACAAGTGTTTATTTTCAGATAAGATTTGGATCAGATTTGGATTAATATTTTATAACGTTTTATTTTTGTACATATATACTGCATAAAAGTATTATGTATAAGCGTATGTCTATTTCGAAAAATCCAAAAATCAAGATCAGATGAATCAAACGATATGACTTGTTTCTTTCTTTTGGATGATAAATACAATCAATATTGCCTGTATCCGTTTTCTCCCGACGAGAAATAATGCGAAATTTTTCACAACACAGTGCATTACGCTGACTTATTAATGACTAATGTGCAATTTTTCGTATAAGAAAGCAGCGGAATTTACGAGGCGCGATTTATGGGACCGCTAATATTTCAATTTTCCGCGGAAGCATTTTCCCCCGAGAAAACTTCCGGCCGTTGTACGAAGTAGCAGCTTTTAAGATAATAACGCCAGTTTGTGGATCACGGTAATAACTAATTGTGCCGTTCTCACGGCGAGACGCAGCGGCAGTTCGCTTATTGAAAAGCGCGGCCTCTTTCCGCTTTAACATAACCGTGCGCATCGTTTTACCGGGGAATACAAAAAGGGAGGTGGCGAGTATTGTAAAACTGAAAGCTAGGAGGTGGTTTTACAAAGCCACTGTCACTAACGGCCCCTTCGTTTGTTCACGCTTATGTGTATGGGTATTCTATGTGTGTGTACATGTGTTTGCGCTCACCAGCATTCTGTTCGCGTATCCTTAATGTTTCCTATAGTGCCATTTATACAGAGACGAAGAAATTAAACATCGTTCCTTCCAGCTATGTCGTGTAATCAAACGCTCGGCACTGAGCGAAATAATTGGTAAAAGGTCCTGAAACGGGACCACAAAATGATACAGATATTACAATATATATGAAAAGATAGAAAAGAAAAATTAGAACAGCTAACTAAAATAATAAAAATAAGTGACATGAAAATCAGGTTTCAATAACAAGCATTATTATGTGCAAAAAAAAGATTACGTATTCCCGTAAGGTTAAATAGAATAGTAAATAAAATAGAATAGTAAATAAAAATAATTACGGGAATAAAATATTTATATAAAATTAAATAATTGAATATATAATTAAGAAGCGTTTATTAAGACGACAAATAAGGATAAAAAAGAAAACAACATTAAACGCAAATGTATTGTAAGAAACACATACTGGAACTATATTAAAAAGAAATATTCTTAATAAGATTTATATTAAAAAGGAATATTCTTAATAAGATCTATTTTCATTGCAAATTCGATTCCTAAGGCATTTAATGATGTAATATTATGCTATAAATTTATTCTTCATGGTCTAATAAATGAAGTAGAATCATTATGCTATTTAATATTTAATAGCCAGTTATGACATTTAATTAATTCAATTATAAATAAATTTAAAAATATTCTGTATGGCTATACTAAAAAAAAACAAGATTAAGATCAAATAAAAATTATTTGTTTTATCTATTTTATCTTTATTTTTATATTTCTATTATTAAATTTCAGCTTGTTATATAATAGTACAATAAAAAGAGTATTCAAAAAGTTCAATATTACAATTTAAGAAAGATTAAAAAAACCATGTTGTCTATGGTACATTATGCATTAAAGAAATTAAGTCATATGCTTTCATAATTTTCATAATTTTCATAATGTTCAGAGAAAATTTAGACAAATTAGTTTGACAAATATTTCTTTGTTAAAAAGTATGATATACTTATTAAAGCAATTTAATTATTACAAAATTAATGAAATTACAAAATTTCATTAAACAATGATGTTTACGTTATATTTAGAATAAGCTCCGCAAGGAAAATTATATTTGCGCAGAGTTTAAATATGCAACTTAAGTTATTATTTTAAAATATGTTTAAAATACTTTAATACTGCATAACGTTTAATATTCTGCTTTAAAAATAGCTTCGCACTGTTTCCAACAAATTTAGGTTATATAAATATAATTTATTAACTTGACAAGTTAATTTATTAAATTTAGGACATTAAGTAAGTATTATATATCTATACAACCACGATGTAATGGAATAATGCAATTCTCTAAACTATTTATTAAAGATTTATTAAAATATTACGATTATAAATAAAATATAATAGCACACACATTTAAATCGAGTAAATATTTTAATAAGATATGCGCATCGTTAAGCATTCTCATGGTAGGTATTTCGAGTGCCTTGAGTTTAATACGCGTGACATAATCCACATTCTCCGCTTAATTACATTCTCTTGATAGTTCCGAACTGTGTGAAGTAACTGGAACATTAGCTCTATAAGTTTAAGAAATCACCATATCGAGATTTATGTTATTTCAAATAGTACTGTCAATTTTTTTGTGAAACTTCAAAAAATTTTTAAGTACATCTTTTCATGTCTACTAATAAATATTACTTGATGTTATTTTTTAACTTTATTAATTCTTTTCATAAAAATAATATAATATGTTACAATATTGTGTTACAATAGCATAATACACAATGTAATACATTACATTATATAATAACATCACCTAGGGTAAGGTGATACAATTTAGAACATGATACAATTCTAAATAAAATAAAATTTAAATCGAATTTCAAGTCAATGGAGGTTTAAATTTGTAATCCTCTCATTGTGTAGAAGTTGCTGAAAAATACTAAACAGAAAAAAATCAAACTTGAACTTCAAAAATTGGATTTAAATCTTACTTCTTTCAGATTACATCATATATTTGAAATTGTTTCATCTTATCTTATTATAAATTTTCAATTGTGGATTATATTATGGGCTATCAATTGTACTATTATATTTATAAGTTCAAATCTAACATTTTGTTTAGTATTATTTTTTTTCAATAATAAAAATGCCTCCAACTTGATACATCTTCATTTTGAGTGTTGCCTCCACTTTTCACACAGAAGGAATATGAGACAACTATGAGACAAGTCTGAAAAATTGCTGTAGCTCCTTTTGCTACAAAGGTTTCATTACAGAGAACCTCATTATTTACTTTCCCATCTGTCGCACGTCTCCACCACATTGCATTGAATTATCCTTAACGAAGAGCCGGTAATTGGTTAATTAATATTAACTGACATAAATGGCACAGTTTTGTATCGATTTTATCAGCCAGTAATGAATTCTCTTAAGCGTTATAAATTTAATAATAATTTTGAAAGAATATATATCATTTAATATTACAACTCTTCTAGCATAACTATCTAATTTTTATGACTTTCAATTAATAAATGGTCTTTTAGAGAATAATTAAGTTTGCATATTCC
>NW_012130076.1:3169899-3173063 GCF_000143395.1 Atta cephalotes
GAGTATATACATATATATATATATATGTATATACTCTGATGATGTACATCTTATATATGAAAGCTATTCTGAATTGCACGACATGTCTCCCTTAGCTCTCCTCTATCATATTTCTGCTATCGACACTTTATTATTAACTCACTCGCATACGAATATATGCATACATTCTTTGTGTCACAGTGTCCAGCCGTTTCGCTGGTTCGATTAAATTTCAATGACATATATTGGTTTACTTGACTATAGAACTGACAGAAAGGAATATTAAATACTAAGCATATTTATATTCTAATCGTAATGCGTATCAATGCATTCTCGTATTTTCTGTGTAAAAAAATTGTCTAAAGAAGCAGATGAGATGAGTAGATGGGAGGTTTTCTTTGTCAAGGGTGCTTTCCATTTAGTAACACAAGTCGACACAATCACTCTATCTTTTTTGGCATTCTCTGAGTAAAAAGATAGGATGATACTTGTATCGACCTATGTCATCAAATAGAAAGCATCCAATATAACGTTCGTTGATAATGAAACGAATACTGTAGACAATAAATTATACAAACAAACAATTTAATAACAATATTTTTAGATTGTAAATATGATTTAGATACTCTATTCTTAGATACTCTATTCTTGTTTCGTCTTAAATAACATTTTAAGATGCTAATATATAATTACGTAATTGGTTTATAACATTTTAAGACTATATTTAAGACGGATTCAAATATTTAAAAACAGACTGAATATTGGCCAGTAAAGCTATAAAATTGCGATCCTATATAAAATAAAAAATGATTCAAAATTTATAAACTTTATGATGTAAATTTATAGCAATCATTAATGCTAATGTTAAAAGGGGAAAATTTCTTAATGAAATATAAAATATTGTATCTCTCTTCATATTGAATTTATGTGTAATTGTAATTCCATTTCATATACTCATTTTAGTACCTCTTAAAACTAGGCATAATAAAGCGAACATTTAATAAATGTTTCATGTAACACAAAATATCAAATAAAACAGATTCCATACCAATTTCATATTTAGCTTGGTATCTATTTATCTGTACTGTTAAATGTAATAATACTTAATCCGTAATGTTTAAAATAATGCGTGTAATTTGTAATAATTAAATTAACGTCTATGGCGGAAATTTAATACATTTATTGATTTATCATATATCTGTCATTAAACATTATCTCAATTTGACATCAACTCATTTATTGTATAAGCAATAACTAATTATCTTCTACAATTAAATGTATGCATGTATATGGATATACATATATATATGTATATATATTATATATATGTATGCAACACGCACGCACACACACACACACACACACACACACACACACACACACACACACGCGCGCGCGCGCGCGCGCGCACATGTAGATAAATAATGAGAATATTATTTAGTTTTTAATATTCAAAGTATAAAAGTTAAATGATGTAGCAAAAATAAAAACTAAATAAAATTTTTAACTTATGTAGACAATTAAATGTATCTAAATATAATTCAAACTCGATATCATAAAAATAAAATATGTTCCTTTGTGCACTGTATTAATTTTATTTTTCTTTAAATTGGAACGCTTCAAATGTTTATTATTCACTACATCAAATACTGTATGCTTAAAGCGAAAACGGAGAAGGTAAATGGGTGGAAAGAATTAGAAGAGGATAATAAAGAGGCAGGGAGATAAATGATGGGAATGGAGAGCGTGATGAATGAAACATAATTTATTCAATTGATACTAATAAATGGTATTTATCTCGCCCACTCAGTAGTTATGTCAGAATAAAATTTGTACATTATTATATTGGGAAGGAAAGTATCATTGCAACACGGAACTTTGACGAATGGTATAATAACTTAGCAACAATGTATTAATTAGATGTGTTATTAAGAAAAAAATTAATTTGTTTGAAAATCACACGTTAAAAATTATAAGAGCAGTATATCCGTAATATCCGTAAAAAAATTTCTTTGTTCATATCCATAATCATTTAATTTGATTGTAATTGGTAAAAGAAAGAAAAGAATTAAAATATATAGAAATTTCAGTAATTGATGTGTACTCTGTATATCAATTACTGAAAATGTGAAAATCAATTGCCAGGGCATTGTTTCACACGCGCCTCTCCATTATTCAATTTTCATACGATCGTTAAATTGGTTACATTGTATTTTCTACAAAATGATGGAAAGATCGTTAAAACAAAAGATAGAATTTATTACTCTGATTAAACTCTTATGTCAAATCTCATTAAAACTTCATTAATAAGAAATCTATATGTCTATGGGAAAAGAACGAGATAAGACACGCGAGGCAAATTTCGAAAGGAGTCGATAAACTATTTAGACTGTATTTACTTGCAGTATCAAGATATATAGTAAGAATATTTTATTCATTACACCCTTTTAATGAGATAGATTCAGCGCTCTGATAAAATATCTAACTTGTTTCCGTCAGCAATGCAACCTGCTGCACATTGTGTTATTCGTTTGCAGGAGACTCGAAGTTTAATTAATCGCTCCTATATTCGCAATGCATGGAATTACGCTTTACATACAAACTTAACTACATTGTAATATGTAAAGTCTGATAATAAACGTTTAACATCGCTCAACATTAAAAACGTTACCTGCAATTCGCTGTTTTTCCCGGTTCATTAATTAATAATTATATTTTGTGCGATTAAAGATACACATACGTTTATTAATGAATAGTTTTGTTTTACATGAGTTTTGTTTCACATTTATATAGTGAGTCTCTAGTTTGCGTAAACATAGGTTATTAAATATATAAATTATTATGAACAAATAGCAATACGCACGTATTAAAATATTGAAATTAAATTTAAATTAAATCTAAATTTAATGTCGAGATTTAATCGATAGAATTTATTCATTCCTTATTTGATGTTTAAGTGTATTTTGTTGGCGACGTTGTTGATAATAATTCCATTAAATAGACGCAATAAGAATAGATTGCTTCTATGAAACTATTACTATTGGCTTAGAAAGAGTGAGGTTGTTTGAATCGTCCCTCTCTCTCTCTCTCTCTCTCTCTCTCTCTCTCTCTCTCTCTCTCTCTCTCTCTCTCTCTCTCGTCTCTCTCTCTCTCTCTCTCTCTACTACTCTCTCTCTCTACTACTA
>NW_012130076.1:3174204-3176974 GCF_000143395.1 Atta cephalotes
TCTCTCTCTCTCTCTCTCTCTCTCGCTCTCGTTCTCTCTCTCTCTCTCTCTCTCTCTCTCTCTCTCTCATTCTCTTTCTAAAGTATCAAGTTGAAGAGAAATGCTAATATAAGTCAATTCTTTCTAACTGAGCACTGATGCTAAGATTAGAAAATGCGCAGTATATACTTATTATGTGTATAATTCTCGTAAACAACGGAATATTATTTTAAGCGACGATTTCCACAATTAATTGACTTTGCATAGAATCGCGAGAGAGATCCGTAAATGCAGCTTTATTAACTGCATTGCTCCAGAAGTTCTTTTAACGTAATTATTTGCGTAGGGTGTTTCTGACACCTCATTGCGGCATTACATTTATCTCAATTTTCATTGTTCTCTTTAAGATTCACAATTAAATAAAGATTGATAATATTTTATACATTTTTCAGATAGAGATAAATGTAAATTCTTTTAAAAATTGGGAAACAATTTGTGTTAAATCTATAGAGAATCAGAGAAAATAGTTACTGAAGTATCTAAAAAATTAGATTATAAGTAAATAATTATTATAGGTAAAAAATTAGATTATAGGTAAATAATTATGTAGACGTTCGAATTGATTGCTAGAATATCAAAATATTTTTTACAGTATTGTTCATCACTTCAGTATCCTATATAATTATTTTGATGGTCCAACAAAATTATTTTCAGATTTGTACTAAATTTTTAACTTTACTTTAGTAAAAGCATTCTTTCTATATGATAATAATAATCTTATTAAATAAAAGTAATAATAACATTAATAATACATCAATATTATAATTTCCTATTCAATAATATAAATGCAATATAACATATGTTGCAATTGTTATATTATATTATTAAGTAAGAAATTATAAATTACAAAAATTACTGAATTTTAGTAAATATTTTTTCGAATAGTAGTAAACATTCGTTAAACATTTACTTACAACAAATAAATATTTACTTAATAAAAAATAATGATTAAATCAAATTAATGGTTCTTGTACCGAATAAATACATTTTTACATTTAATAAATTTAGTATTAAAACAAATATTGATTAAAAGTTACTATATATTTTAGTTTTACATAGATATGTAACATTATTATTACTTGTGTTTAACAGTGATGTATATAAATAGCATTATATATATTTAACAAATTTATAAACCCAAAGTCCCGGACACTCCACGCGAGTAACAAAGGATTAAGTGATTCGTACTCACCGAAATAGATCACTTCGGGCGTTCCTTTCGTTGAGAAATAATCAATTTAAAACCTGCGAAGGAATTCCATTATATTAGATACGAATCCTCGAGCAATTTGATATTACATGCGTTTATTGACCGATGTCCTGTCGATCTTTTTACCAGATGTTCCTTCACTCGGAGCTGAAGAGAGAACATTCAGAGATATTAGGAAAATCCACGCGTACTCACCCTTGCACTCGTACGTACGTTACTCCAATTCCCGATGCGAATCGGAGCGCAAAGACCGGTCAAAGGCGCGTCGTCGTCCTGGTCGCTTTTGGCCGCTAGGAGCGCGCCAGTCGCGAGCGCGCACTTCGGTCGTGTACGACGCTCAGTCTGCCGCAGTCAGCAGCGCGTGTAGGTTGTGTCATTCTTTCTTCGCGTCGCGTTACGTCGATCTCTCCCTCCCTTCCTCCCTCCTCTCTCTCTCTCACTCACTTTGACCGAGAGATCGCACGAGCTAGATCCTTCGTCGGGTTCGTTCGGCTCCTTGTACCAGTGTTTGAGAGAGTTCGTTCCCTCGTGGGAACGCGTTCCTACGTGAAGTACGTTGCGTATATCACGGTACACCGTGACGGTGCGACGGTACTGTATCCCATTTCGCGCATTACTTCGTTATTGTCACGCTCGCGCGCGTGCGGTCAAAGTAACACAGAAGTCCTCGCGCGTTAACCTTCCGAGTTCCGCGATCGGCTTCTCTCGGAATAATCCTTACAATTAATTAGTGTCAACGACGAAGCTCCGCCCGTGATCTGTGTGTGCATTATGTGTTCTCAGTGCGCGGGATAATGTGACGCCGTGCGCCACGTTTTCGAACGACGCGGGCCGAAACGCGCGCTCGTCGGAAGGTCCGGAAGTTTTCGGGAGTGCCGAGATTAGTGCGAGAGCGAGAGGCGAGGTCTCTTATAGTAAAACCGCGATAGTGTCGCAGCGGCCGTTCGTGCGGCGTCCTTTGTGGTCGGCGACACGGGGAGAGCAACAAGAGGAGAGTATACGGGACGAGAGAGGAGGGCGAACGGAAGGTGCCCGTGAGAGTAGTACGGCGTGAAGTTGCCGCCGCTACGATTAACGGATACGAGCGACGAGCAGCCGCCGCGCCGGACAGAGACGGGGAGGGTGAGTACTGATTCTTCTTTTTCTCCTCCCGCTTTAGAGTTTATCCGCTCATCTCGCAGCAGCCGTTCTGCTACATACCGATGAAGGCGGATATGTGCGTGTGTGCGCGCGCGCGCGCGAGCACGCTCTCCTGCTCGCATGCACGAAAGCGGTGCCGATCGAGCACGTTACCTTGCACGCTCGCATCCGTGGCACACGAGGCGGTGCACGCCACGCGATGACGCGATCGGCTTCGCCGCACGTTCAGTCCGTTTGGGTAACGCGGTCTTGGGTCCCAGAATGGAATCCTTTCTTCTTCTTCTTTTCTTTTCTCGTCTCCGCTAGAGATCCTACAACAAAGTCTGGACAGCGATTTTGTTAAAATCCTATGAGAGAAAAAGTTATGTGTACTTTCTTCCT
>NW_012130076.1:3177103-3189110 GCF_000143395.1 Atta cephalotes
ACACACACACACACACACACACACACACACACACACAACACACACACACACACACACACACACACACTAACATATATATATATATATATATATATATAATATAATCTTATTCTGTGTCACTTTAAAATTTTAATTAAAGTTATAGAATAACAATATAAAGTTATAGAGTAAGTAGGCAGAAGCGATTTTGTCAAAATCCTATGAGAGAGAAAGGTACTTTCTCTCTGTATATACAAATATATATATTGTATACTATCTCACTCTAACTTAACTATCTGTAATCTTAATTAAAGTTATGGAGTGAGACAATACAAGTTATAGTGAGATAGCATATATATGGGGGAAATTATATATACCTTCCTCTCTTACAAATTTTGACGAAATCGCTCGTAACACGATCTGTTACAAGGTCTCTAATCTCCATAATAGCATGAATTATTCTAGCAATATTACAGCGCTCCAGTAATATTGCAATAACATTGCAAATTTGGAGCAATGTTACTGCAAGCTTCTGTGCCGTATATAAGTTAGTTTCTTCAGAAATTTTCAAAAATTTTAACGCCCACACTCGCCGACCGTTCTAGTGCAACTAAATATTGAATGGAATCTCGCTTCGGAGCAGCAGCGAACCGCGTGTGCGATCTCATGGGATCTCGTTGTCTTTGACTCTACCATCAACGCAAAGGCGAGCCGAGCTCCGACTATTCCGACTATTCGGCGTGAACGCGTTGACGGTACCATCTTATCGCGATCGCGTCTTGCTACTTCAATTCACTGATGTTCCGAACGCCGCACGTCCAATAGCTACGACCATCTGGATTTTCTGACATTTATGTCCTCCGCGTAAGATTCTGATCGCCGAGAAAGAGTGAAACGTGAGGCAAAAGAGTGATGTCCAGGACTTTGCAGAGATGCAATTTTGAAATGACCTTTGCGATTAAATGCGTGAATGCATCGATGTGTGTTTACACTAGAAAAATAATCATTATTGACTGTTTTTCTTTTTTAGATTAATATTAATTCATAATAATAGAGTGGCTAACTATATATAACAAAGTACTTTAAAAGATTTTAAGAATTGATTCTTCACATAGATTTAAGATGAAAACTTCATGTGCCATAAGTCTGAAACGGCTTATAAGATTTTATTTTTTCCAAAAATTTCGAAAATCACTCGAGTTTTTAGTGAAATATTGTATATGTTTAATGTTTTATCAAACTAACTCGTGTGGTTTTTGAAATTTTTGTACGTTTAAAACTAAGCGCTTCAAACATATGGTCATATGATGTTTGAAACTAAGCCATTTCGGACATATGGTCGCGTGAAGTTTTCGTCTTAAATTTCTATGAGGAATGATTCCTTAAAATCTTTTAGAACTCTTAGTAGCTATCCTGTTTTTTTGTATAAAAAATTTTGATTTTTTTTACTTTTCAATAATTATGTCTTTTATATAATGGAATTTGGTCTCTCATTGTTCTTTTTACTTTCACAGAGTTTATTTATTAAGTTATTTTAGTGTGTAAGGAATGTTGGTATTTTTAATGTAAATATTATTATATGATGATGAATATTTCAAGTGCATGTAATGTTGGATGAGAATTCGATCTTTCAAAATGCGAATATCAAACGGTATCAGCCGTTTGCGTGGAAATAATTGTGTCCGGGTATCTAAATTATGTAGTGTAAATCTTGGACGGTTTTACCCGTTTGGGAATACGTGATTGTATGATCAAATTTATTATGCGAGGCGCATTTCGATATCGCGACTGTGTCATTAAATAACAATGTAATGATGCCAATGTTCTGGATATAGTTTCATATTGTTTTACGAGGCATAAAATGGATTGACGAAAGTAATTTTCATTCTAATATCAAGTCTAATATATGTAAGCATTCGACACGCATCTTTAAACGCTGGATTTTTTCACATGTTTACATATACACGTTCGGCTTATCATGAAATCACTTTGAAATGTAAATGGTATTATCGATATTTTCGATACATTTTAATTTGAATATATAACATGCGATGAGAAGATGCTAAATTCGGCATACTCTGTCATGCAATTAATAAATCATTTGGGAAACTTTTGTTTAAGCGAAGAAGTTCGTATAAAAAATCCATTCCTTCATTATCACCTTAACAATTATTGACGATTATTTCGAGGGAGGATATTATTGGAAAATTCATATCAACTGTTGTGATAGAAAAAGTAGTATATCTAAAAAATTTTTCAGTAGAATATTTAAAAAATTTTATATTTTTTAAAATTTTGAATTGGAACATTTTAATTAAAATAGTGAATATGCATTTTCTATGTGCCTTCACTTTTTTCCTACGTTCACGTTTTTCCTACTTTCAATTACAGTGTATTTTTTGAAAATGTGTCATAAATATTCAAAATTTACTGCAATCTTAATATTTCAGTGTAAATTTCAGATGATAAAACTATGATATTTTTTCATATAAGCAAATGAGCTACAATGTGTCATTTTTACAAAAACATACTAGCTTTTGTAGTCAATTTCCTTTTATTATCTCAAAATGTTATCATTGTAAGAAATATGGGTATGGATTTGATATCATTTATATATTTAAATGTTTATTGTATAAATCTCAACGTGTCGATTTATATGTACCAACACCAATGGGTTTAAATCCATGTTGATACATATAAATCCAAAAAAATATTATATCAACATCAATATGACATACAGATTTAAAACTTATGGTGTTAAATCTACACCTATATTTTTTAGAGCGTAACATTTTACTTGTGTCATTATTCTGTCAACGCAACGATATATTGTAGAAAATATGATCTCAAAAACACAGGAAGAAAATTCGTCTACGCTTTCCGCTCTCTCCTCTCATGTGTCATCTAAAACGAACATGCGAAAAATAATACTCTTTGAATAGTTATTAGAACTCATGATACCTAATAGAAAGATGAGATCAGTAAAATAAATTTTCTTTGCTAAAAAAAGGTCCGACAAAACAAGCTCTTTCAATGTTTACTCTATATGTATCAATCTTCCGCAAGTCACTGTTGTTCGAAGCAACAGTTTCGAAGGGAGATATCAATTCTTTTGCAGAATCGATCAATCTTATTGTAGCTGGCATGAAGTAAGATATCAAACTCTTCAGGGGAGCCGAGTAAGAATTCATGTCGATCTTCGTTGTTTTACTATCTATTTACAATATGTCGCGCGTTTACTTTTCAGAGATATATACATTTTATTTTAACTAAAGTAATTTTTTTGGAAGTTTTTACGTGGCGTTGGACTCTTTTTTTTTTAAATAATATCGTGAAGTGATACTTCGATTATAAAACACGTGCAATTAGCGAGAAAGTTCATCGCGCGTTTGCTTTTTCGGAGATACATTTTATTCGAAATTCTTATTCGAAATAAAGTCATTTTTTCTGCAAATTTTTGGCTTTGGAGTCTTTTTAGATTTTTTTTTTTTTTAATCGGATATTTCTCTCGTTAAGCTACTTCGATTATAAAATACATATAATTGGTGAGAAGTTTACTGCGCGTTTTGTAAATAAATGTCGTTATTGCTTGCCGAGATGACAAGAGCTGCAAGCCAGTTTGTCAGCATAATTGGGACGCGTTTGTCGATTCCGAGTGTGCGTTATTATCAAGTTCGAGGAACTTTCGCGCGGGTATGGGAGATCCGCTTTGCAATATTATAAACGCAGTTATTTGTACGAGCCCTTCCTTCTCTTCATTGAAAGTCGAGACAACCGAATCGTTCTATTAAAATGACAATTGAGCCGCTGAGTAGCGAGCAAGGGTCGACAATTTCGTAGAGCATTTAATTATGAGATCTCATCTCGCAATTTAGAAGATTCTCCAGTGCGACGAGAAAAGTCAATTTCTTCAGTAAAGCGCTTTCGTTTGGCGAAGTACGTCAAAAATAACTGGCGGAAGATCGCTGAAGCGAGTAGAGTACTGATTAAATGTGTACATTAATTTTAAAAATACTCGTGATTAGATGACAAGTACGTAGTTGTACTTTAGTCAAGTTGAATTATAATATTAGTAATCTGCTTTTTTAATTGAAAAGTTTTAAAATATAAGAAATAGCTTACTCTGAAACTTAGTATTGACACAAAAAATAAACAAGAGAGAAAAGGCATTGTTTTAATAGAAATTAACGTGTCTCATTAAATCGATAGCTGTGTGATGGATTTTGTATCTCAGCACGATGATTTATCCTTCAGGCGACAGTGAACGAACGGACCTGAAACGCTCATTTCCGTTTCAATAACGTTCCAACGGATGTATACCATTTCAATGCCTGAAAATTTGAAATAGCAGTTTGATATTTTTACATGCATGATCGTATCCTGAACGGAAATATATGGCTTTTTTGTTTATCGATTTCACGTTGATACGGAAATATAAAGCTGTGCCATATTAGCAAGACCGATTTGTTTTCACCTCGATATTTACATTGCGGGTTTTCAAGGTGGGACACGGTTAGTTAAATATATCTCTCATAGAATTGTTTTCGCGTTTTTACGCGCAATCGAAGATATCGTCATTCGGAAACACATTGCGTTAACAAATGGAATAGAATTAATCTTTTCTCTTATCTTTTCCTATGTAATTCCTTATATGTGCTTTAATCATACTTAACGTGAAAAATACTACATGTTAAACAAACATATTTGTAACTATTTATCTGTTACTTCATGATATTCATATTTATTTTTGTTTCAACATATTATGTTACTTTGTATACTTTGTATTATATTATTTGAACAAGAGCATGTAACAATGTATTTTATACAGTTATGTGCAATGTAGAAGGTATATTGGCACGTTCGATCCATGGTTATTCGTTTCAACCATAAATCGGCTACGTCACTGAACTCTCTTGAGCCCCACGCCGCATTCCTCTACTCTCCTCAGCCGTTGTGCTGCGCCAGGAGACGCTTCTCTGATAAAAGTTACTCATACCGCGTATATGAATCATGCGAGGTATCGAGTTCACTGTTGCTCTACCTCGAGAGTCATGCGTGTCCTGCAATCGTACGTGTCATCGTAACAGACCTTCCTTGTGATACGGCGCCTATGTCGTCATTTAAAAAAAAATGTGCTAGATAGAATATATAACTGAGGGACTCTGAATTTAGATATGACGATGTAGCGTGCCATCGATCACGGCGATTTTTAAAAGTTTCTGTAAAAACCGTAACAGAGTATCGGACAAAAGATTAGAAAAGGAAAATCGTGTTTCACAAAAAAAAGTAGATTTTATAACGGAAGAAAAAGATGATTAGAAATAGATATGCATATCGCTTCCTTATTCAAAAGTGAAAATTAAAAAATTAAATTTCCTAGAAGATGAGAAACTTGACAGAAAATAAATGCATTTTTAATACAATCAAATATCAATTTTGTTATTTTCGTTTTACATCTCTTTTGAGTTATTTTTTCGATGATTTTTTTAAAAATAAATCGACTCTTTTTAAGTTGTGAGATTTTTTTATGAAGTTAAATTGATTCACTTTTTTGATGAAGTTAGATTGATATAATATTTATTTAATATTTAACATGTTCATGAACTTGAAACTCACGTTTTTTAAATAGTTTTTTTGTATCATTTTCGAAATAAAAGAGCGATGTATATATTTATGTTCAAAGTTAGGAATCTCGAAAACAAAAAAGAGTAAATTTTTGTTATATTTATACTGTGTAAAAGAAAAAAATGAAAGAATATTTTATAATTAATATGCGCGAGCAGATGTTATTTCCAATTCTACTTTATGGATTTTAAATTCAAATTTAACGTAGATGCATGTTAAAGATAGCTAGACCCGCTTTTAGCGCGAAACATGTTTCCCTTTTAGATAATAGCTTGGTTACCCCATCTAAGTATATAACATACAAGCCAGAGAATATATTAATAGTTAGATAATACATTTAGCTTGTTATATACACATAAATAACAAAATTATTTTCGACACTTTTCCCTCCCTTGTGTTACTATTAGGGTCTAAGCTAAAAGTGCACTGAGAGAAAAAAAATAGTTGTGGCAACTATAAAGTATAACTCTAAACTTTAAATAATAATTAATAGTTGCAACTAGTTTTAAAAAGTAATAAGAACTAAAGTAGTATCGAATACTATAAAAATATAGTACTATTCAGTACTACTTTAGTTTTTATTACTTTGTAAAATTAGTTGCAAGTACTTAAATTATTAGAATTGTTAATATAATAGTTGTCAAAATTATATTTTTCTCCGAGTGTGGCGTTGGTTTTCAAAATGCACTGTTAAGATTTCTCGTATAAAAAGAATGTTAAACTCGTGACAAGATCATCAATCTGGGGAATCAGATAATTACATACAAGCAGCACATTTGCTTTTACGTCGGCATTCGTGTTTTTAATGTTTAACGACGCTTATCTTTTGATAATCCGTTTGCGAATCTGCGATTAGTCACATTACTTCGTATAGCGCCAGTTGGCGTCATTCGCATTAAAATAGTATCAACCTTCCAAGAAAAGCTTGATTCATGGCGCGCTTTAAAAAGTCATTCATGAGACCGAGAATTCTCCTTCACAATTTACACAATCTTCACTGAATTGTGTGGTCCGTGCGGCTGTGTGCGTTGGCACGCATTGTCCGGCAGTGAAACGTTTCTTCGAAGTCAGCAGGTTCCTGTCTTTCATTGTGACGTTATCTCCGACAGGATCGGAGATGGTGGTTACGTTTATACTGATGCCAACTGAAAACGACGACAGTAACACTCCCTGTTGGAAAATGCAATGCGCAGAAATAGAAATGTCGGACGAATACGGTATGTTTTCGCAAAAATACGGAAACCGTCGCTTTTTCCTCGAGTGTCGAGCAAGCTAAAGTCGGTCAGCCGAGTTAGCGCGGTGACTTTATCCTTCTTACATTAATGGGTACTAAATGTACCAAGATTTGTTCGGATCAGAATTCTCCGTTGATGATTGGTAAATCCATAACTAGATGCACTGCCTTGCATTTATTAAACATTTATTTTAAACAAGTTATTAAATTGTGTCAATATCATTTACTATTTTATATATTATTATTAAATACAAACTATATTAATGCGTGATATGTTATTAATTTGCAAGTAATATTTGTAGAAGTCTTAAGTAAATTCTACGATGTTTGTGCGTAGCTTGTTTCAAATTATATTTAATATATGGTGAACGTTAATATACATTAATTAATAGCCAGTATTAAATTAAATTAAAATGTATAAGAAATACATGGAAAATACTCTTCTTTGCATTGTTTTTGGAGCTTTACGAGATTTACTGAGCCTATTTACCGCGCGAGTCAGCACAAGTTTAATGCAATTCAGCACAATTTAAAAAGCAACGTTTTTAAAAATTGCTGCGTTGGCCATGAAAACATTTTATCTTTTAAAAAATAGTGTTGATTAGGCACGTAATGTCCAGAGTAGAAACCAGCGCAAATTTAAGAGCAGCATACTTCGTAAATTATTCTCGTAAATTGCTTGAAAATAATATTAAGTTATGTTTTTAATGATAAATATAATAAGAAAGAAATTGGGTATAAATCTTTTCGCAGGAATGTATTTCTCATGTATTATTTGTTTCCATGAATGGAAAAATGATACAGCTGCAAAACTGATTGCATTAAGATCTATTTTCTTTTGATAAAATATCTTAACTTAATAAAATATCTGTATAAGGAATAAATTGGCCTCACCATATTAATGAAAGATAAAGCAAGAACAGTTTTGTAACATAAATAGCTACGTGTTACGTTGACAGACAGCGCTACATTATGTACATTCCATAAAGGGCACTTACCTTGATTAAGTCTCTAGGCTTATTATGCACCACAGGTATAAACGCTGGGAGAGATGCATCGGATATTGCCGTAACCGAGCGAACATGAAAGGGGTCGTGTGGAACGTTTTAGTGATATTTTCACCAACCGAAATCAATCCTTTTCAAAATATTGATTACTCCACGCGCACACAGTGTGTTCGTAATTTTACGGATGTCTTCCTCGGATATGAAACATTCGTTCGATTCGATGCAGCTTGTTTGCCCTATTTGAGTTGGTACACATATTACGTCTTATACGTGCGTGTTTTCACTTCTGTTGGCGGGAAAGTGCACACTGTAATCTGATTTAAAGTCCACTCTGAGTGTGGCACCGTTGACTGTGGCCTTAAGATGTAGGAGCAGCACGCAATGGAGATCTACGTGACCGATAATGGCCAGGGCATGCGGGGACTTTTTTCCCTCTCTCTCTCTTTTCCTGTCTACGTAAGAGATGTTTTATTTCGTGCATAACGCTCTTTATACATTTGGATCATTAGTGACTTCGAGGACGTTACTTCGAGGACTTATCGAGCGTCATAACGAAGCGCGGTCGACGTTGCAGTCGTCAATCAAAACGATAAGGCGTTTTAGCCGGTGCTTATTTTAACTTCCTTGAATTTATCCCCGTGCAACTTTCTCGTCTCGCCGTTCTTTACAGCTTTATTTACCTTTTTCTAACACATAAAGGAAGAAATCTTGTGCATTTGCAAAGACAGAGGCACGGAAGGCGGAAGAGGCACTCTTGGCTCTCAAATCTGTGAGCAGAATATAGACAATATACTATTCCTTTATATTTTTCTCTTGTGTTATTCCTCTATACATATCAAATGTAAAAATGGGTTTAGCTCCCATTTTTTGGTTCATTTGCTCAGTTTGTTTGCTTTCCAATAATCTTTTTCTTCCTGTCTTTTCACCCATGTGCATGAGGCGAGTCGTTTGGACTGAACGGACCGCGAAAGGTACAGATTGAGTTGAAGCTTTCTAAATCCCCATCGATCGTTCGTAATGGACGAGACGACATAGCGGGATGACTATATGAATTTTTAATACGATCACGTTGAAATCATTATGCCTTGTCAGCGCGATTTACAATCCCTGTCGTGTGCGCGTAATGTAAGACTTATGAGACCTTATCGTGCTTCGAATAATAATGCTTCCTATGTATAGAGAGCTACTTCAAATTCCTCGGACGTCGTCAAATAAGAGCGACGAGCTGCTGAGCGTCGAAGGAAAAACATCGCGCCGGAAGTTAATTCGATTCTCGTACTTCTCCTTGTATTTGCAGCTTTAACAGCAAAATGAAATCTAATAAGACACTTGCAGTAGCTGTAGAACATCTTTAAATCTGCCATCCGATGTATACGAAATTTTCTTAATGCTTATAATCTTTACAGAGAAGAAAATATTTATATTTCTTTTTTGCATTATGTCTTAAATTCTTGGATCTTTAGTATATTACATTTGAAGTTTAGTAATTAGAGAAACATAATAAAAAAAATTTTTTCAATCTTCAATAGATCTTCAATTGACAGAATTTTAATAGATTTCTGAAAAGATTATCAATTTTTATGAGACTCTAACCATCTTAATCTTTGAACTCTTAATTTTTTGCATCGTAATCATTTAGAAATGTATTAGAAACTTTTTGGAAAGAGTTCAAATTTTTTATTGTAATATATTGAAATTTAATTATATTGAAATTTAAAATATAAAGTGCTTTTTAAAATAAAAAAAGAACGTTGTTTATTATGTAAATTGTATGAATTTTATGTATAATATTTTATCAATGTATTTAACATAAAAAATATAAAAGTAAATATTTGTAGCAAATATTTGTGAAATTTAATTTGAAAAAATTAACTAAAACTTAATTGAGCATTTTAGATATCAAATTTTGCAAATTAGTATGCCTTTGTTTATTATTCTTTTTATTCATGATTATTTAATAATTCTTCTGCGAATAATGTATTATCACTCTAAAGTTTACAAGTTATTCAGAGGGGGGGAGAGGGGAGAGGAAGGGGGGAAAACGTGTTTGAAATATTGGACCGTTCTATCGTGGCGGAATAACAAGAGTTTCTAGCGGCCGAGCGACAAAGCTGGTAATTGTTGTTGGATTTAGTATAGCCATGATCTTCCCGAATGTGCGCGTTTATCACAGTGCACTTTTGTTCCTCCATCCCTCCGCTGTCTCGCAATAAAAACATTTAAGAATACTCGCGGAAGATAACGCATGAAAAAAATTATATTTTTTTTTTTCCATGTGCGGATATTACAGCGAGATTATGTTATGTATAATTAATGGGGTCTCGAGTCTCATGCTATTACCGTAATTACTTCGATTATCATAATCGTTATTGCGATTATGTACTGCTACTGCGTGCTATTACATAAATACACTGAGGAAATTAACCATTTTAATCATGCCGCGCTGTTGTTATATCAGTTTAATGAAATTTTTGCTCACCATTGAATAGTATATGCACAACTAAATATCGTAAGTAATTTAATTCTCATTTATTGAATCACTTTTACATTCCGATGAAGTATTTGCAAAATTTTTTCTTAACTCGCCTTATTTACACATACAAAGTACATATCACCTGCAAATATTACATTGAGAAAAGTAAAAAAAATTTAAGACATCACAACGTTTTCTAATATCAGTAATAGACAACGTACTTATCGTATGCACAGAGTGCTCTTTATGTGATATGTGTTAAGTATACATTATGCGATAGTATATCGAATTTAACGCTTCTCACGTATCTTCAAACAGATATTGCGGGACGTATCGAATGATCCAGTTCCGAGAGCTAGGAAATTATTAAAGACCTTCAATCATTCGTAAACTCTCTCGAAGTCCAACAAGTATGAGACAGTTAATACATCGTTATTGCATATGTTCGTTAATGTTAATTCATTTTATCACTTATTTGCGATATATAAAGGTAAATCCAGACCGAGCACACGAGAGTGGATGAATACTTATCGAAGCAAATTGTTTATTCGTGCGTTTATTCATGCTTTGGTCTTGAATCTAGCTTAGCATTGGCAGCTACATTTTATATTGGATTTAATCGCTTGTCCAAGAAACACTTTGTAAAGTTTTCTTGAAAATAAAAACTTTGCAGAACTTTACGTTAAAAATAGAAAAGAGAATACTAACTGAGTTTTCAGTGCAAAGTCATATTTATATAACAAGAAATATAACTCGAATATTATGTAGATCAGTGTTGAAAACAATGTCATGTTTGGAAGTACGATATATTACTTCGCTCATAACAAGTCAAAATAAATGGGGTTTTCTTACGCATATCAATTTAGGTACTAGCAGGAGTCCGTAAAATTGTAGTTAACGTAAACCCGTTGCTTATTTGTATGGCATGCCATTATTTTTGCGCACTCCGTGGGAGGTGAGAAGATTGATATAAACGAACATGTTCAAATGTTTGATTAGATTACACATTGTTTACAATCACAAATTTAATGCCGATAATATGTGAAAGTGTTATTTTTATATAAATCGTTTCAAAGCACATAGGTTTTTTCTTCAATCCGGTATGATGTATTTTTATTTAGCTTTTTATGAGCATTGACGTCATATATTATTAACATAGTTGTAATATGAGTCTGCATTCAACACATATAAAAAAAAGAATTCATTATATAATGCTTTAAAATGTGCCGATTTCTTCGCATGACGATGACATATGGCATCGTATGACAATTAATGATGTATTGCATTCTTTGCGTCCTTGTGTGTAATCCGACACTTAATTACTTTTCCACGGCGGCTACTAGTCTTACATAAGATATCTAGTTCTCGATCTTTAAACAACAAGATCTAATTCCAGTCATCTTGCATCGTAGAATGCAGAGTATGATACGTAAATGTGTCATTCTCAATATTTTTTCTATTTAGAATTTTCTATATTTGCAATATCACACATACATCATTATCGTATAAATCATGTTTTCCTTTATTCGAAATCAAATCTGCATTGCATGATATTTTACAATAAGTCCCATTAGTTGATTTTATGTGCATTCTACTGGTGAGATAAATGGTTCCACAATTCTTATATAGATAAAAATTTTAATTATGTATATATATATATATATATATATATATATATATATTAATTAA
>NW_012130076.1:3190137-3198011 GCF_000143395.1 Atta cephalotes
TATGCAGTTAACACAATGAAAAAATATTGAACCGTGGTTTTTCCAATGTGTGTAATAATGGGAAGCTATTCGCCCTGCGCGTAACAAAAAAAAAACTGGAACACGCGCAATTTTTCTCGCGGCTCAAAATAGGGCAAGAAGTGCGTTTGTGTGTATTGAAGTTGTATATACGCAACGTATAATTCTGTCGATATTCGCCTCTGTTCCACGTATACTTGTCCGCGATTCGAAAGCTTGACATTCGCGAGATTATTTCTATCAACGCTCCATAAACCCGTAATGTGCGAAATGCTGAAAATATACGCGAAATTGCACAGATGCACATCGAAAACGTAGTCGAATGGAGAGATACGAAGCATCCGGGGGGTGGAAGTGAATGCTATTGTGAAGGTAAATATATTTCTACCCGAGAGAAAGAAAGAAAACGGTAAACGCGTGTACATGATTGCTAGATTTATATAAAAAGTGATGTTTTCCTGCATGTGCAATTGTGTATGTGTTCCGTTGGCTTAATATCAAAGACGAGGCCGCATACTTTGCGTCGTTTGTATAAATGTAGCTATGGCAATTCATCTTGAGCGAAGATATTTTCTTGATGGTGAAAAAACAGTGAAAACATAAGAATGTGTCAGCGGATCGCCATTTATTCTGTACATATTTATTCTTTATTGAACATCATTAAAGATTAGGAAAAATTTGTGTGGAATTGCAAATTGGAGATTAGAATTTTTCGAATTAAGACAATGAGACAAGATTAAAATTATTTGATTACATTCTGTTTTCCAACTCTCAATTTTCCAACCCGTAATTTGATGATTTGAGAAACGACATATCATCATAACAATTTATCACGAAAATTCAATTATACAGCCAATATACAGCCGTGGGAAAAGCAATTTGTAAGAACGCCCATGATATTCTATTGCAGGTCAATAGATTCATTGTTCGCTAATTTGATAAATCATCAAATGGACTTAATTGAAATTCTGAGCACACATGCATTGCCAAATACAAAGAATCACTTCTTCATTTACATTCCTTCGATTCACTATCAGTTTTGCATATGTGTGAGTCATACTCGCCTTGATTTTTAATATCCAGTAAATCGCTTGCGATATAAAGGCAGTATAAAGCAAGCTTTATACTTATTCGCGATGCAAATGCATTAACATTAACATTAAGGTATCATTAAAATCGAGGTCACGCTCGATTCTCGCAGTACCTTCATGCACTTCTTTTTATTTGTGAATATGTAATGAATACGATTTCTCTTCTTTTCGGCCCAAAGCAATTTTGCGATATGTTTTATTTAGATTTCTTCCCTGAGGATGTTAAATTTATAAAACAAACAATTCGCGTGAATCATCGTTTACATGAGTTGCTGAGGGAATTGTTGATGCGAAGTGCTATACAATAAACATTTGACGCGCAGAATTGTATTAGCATGTGACCACATATAATATTGACTTGGCAATCGTTCCATCAGCTTGAATTTCAAGATGATATTGCGTGCGACTTACGACATGTAAGATCACGCCTACTAAGTTTGGCCCTACTTATAGTCGAATGTTGCAAATTTTAATGGGCTAAAAGGGTGCTTACGCCCGCGCCTTTCCGGCAATAAATTTCTTTTCTACCGTTATATCTCGTTTTTTGTCGATCGATTAACCGCAGTTGAATGTGAAGTAATTCTACTTATCGCGAGAAATACCGTAAAAGGGATTAACGATTGTTCCAATTTCACATCTCTATCCAATTGAAATGCTTGAATTAAATTAATCCTAAATCTCTTTGGACACGAGATTCGGCTTCCGAATATTTTATTTATTACATATACATATGAAAAAGATAATTTTTTATGCACATATTTTATAATATAAAATTGCATTTTCTAGACAATTATGATAAATTCATGAAAGGCGATAGGTATACTAATAAAATCTGGTATGCGTCATTATTTTATATAATATCAATCACCGATGTGAACCTAGCGTCCAACTTTATTAAAAATAAAAATTAATATCGTAGCGCGTTTGTACTTCGTTTGTATCTATTTGTACCGATCATTATTTCGTTTTTATTATTATTTGTATCTCAAAGAGTTTGGAGATAGTGTGTTTCAAAATTTTGAAAATTCGCCAGAAGGTTAAATCGGCCTATCTCCGGACTCTTTGAGATACAAACGAAAATAAAAGAGGTACAAACGATTCTCTTTCTAATGGCATAAATGAAATTAAAAAAATCTTAAAGTTGCGCGCTGATCATTTTTATTTTTCACTTTTTGTTTAACTGTTTGAAGTACAAACGAAATAATAATCGATACAAATAGGTACAAACGAAGTACAAACACGCTACGGTATTAATTTTTTACTTTTGATAAAGTTGGGAGCCAGGATCACATTGGTATATCAATCGTGTTCACTTTTTATCAAATTTCAAAGTTATATGTCGATATTGGAATGAATCAGAAAGGAGTCGGTACGTAAATTTGCGTTTTTAATTATTAAGTCAATTATTATTTTCCAATTTAGCACAACATCGTCGTATCGTATCTACCAATATTTTTTTCGTTTTGTCGAGGAGGCGCGGCTAGCGAAGCGGAAGTAGAGAAACTTGTGCGAGATTGGAAGAGTGAACGCTCCATCGAAACTTTTGTTTCCTTTTTTTTTGCCACTGGCTCGATAACCTATAGTAGGTATTTGGATTTATTTAGTTTGGTTTACCGAATAGGAACGGAGAAGGGGGAATGGCTGAGAATTCATTAGCATACGTACGACGTAGTTATTTTTGCCGTTTCTCTCTTTGGTGCGACTCGAGACCCGAATACTAAAATACCCGAATACAAAATTCGACCATTTAATGCTGGGGAATTCCTGGTATTATTGTGTTCGGATAATCCATCGTCGATATATCCTGCATGAATTCCTTTCATGAATTTAACGCAACCGTCTGATGAACACGATTTTACAAACGATGTGCATGTCTATCCATCTCCTATATAATGAAGACCTCATTCATTATAATATATTATACTGCTATTGATTATTGCCGCTATTGATTAATATTCGCTGAAACTTATAATCGTGATATTATTTAATGCGTACATCGCTGCAAGAATAATGAATATAATTTTATTTTTTTTTAATCTAAAAATTCTCTCTCTCTCGATTAAAAATATATACGCGACTATGTATAGAAAGAAGAACGTATTAATTTTGAAAACTTACTTTAAAGTTGGTTCAATACTGCGCAAGATTTTATCTTTATGGAATAGTTTTTTTATCATTGACACACTATCTAACTACATTTTTACATGTTCAGATTAATAAATAAACTCACACGATTTTTTTTTTAATAAAAGTTTTCCGGATTTATTGTCGCTTTCTAATCTTATTCAGTCCGTGAAAATCGAATAGCATAGAAATGAAAAATCGTTTGAAAAATCTCTATTGATATGTGATATCAAATTTGATGAACAAAGTTCTATTTCGGATTGTATGCCGAGAATAGAAAAACGTGCGATTTTTCCTTGGCGCGAACTAGCTGCGCACGAGTTGTGTATTTATTTTATGCTTCCTCGTACCGACGGCTTTACTTTTTCGAAGCTGTTTGCTCCATTTTCCCACGACTACTATGCCCAGCTCGTTAAGCGTGTATAGCACGTATATGCAAACATACAGTCCAATTACGGAAGTTTGTACATAATGATCTAATTGCGATATCGAGAAGCAAATTGGCTATGCTTCACGCTCTACTCGCGTAACTGGTCGGTATCGGCCGATGTTAAGTTCCGGATCGCGAGCGTTGAGCGTCCATGCGAGCTTCCGGAGTGTGGTCGACGAGCTAAAGATGCTCGTGCTAAAATATTCATGCTTCATAAGAGCGAGCAGCGTCGTGCGTCGGCCATTTCCTGAGCACGATATAAAATCACAAACGCGGAGTGTACGCGTGCGAGAATCCGCAAGATCCGGGAAAATCTTGAATGAACGCTGCTATTAACGCGGTAACAATTTTGCTTAAGACGAGAATTTTGGCCCTCGGAAAATCGTTCAAACCGAGGAGTAAACCATTGGGTGAAATTTGGTTGGTTGTACAAGATCAGAATATTAGTGGGAATTAATGAGTATTAGTCAAATGGGGATTTACTCAATTAGACTAACATTGCCCATTTAACTCTTAAATCGTCAAGTTTACGCCGCGCGGCGTTCCATTTGTGTGACAATTATCACAATTTGATCACTTAACATTGCCATGAATGTTACCGGCAAATTTAATAGCGTACCGGTGTGTACATACATTACTGCTCCAAATCGGGATTACTAACCAAATTACCTATATAACCTGCTTGTTATTATGCGGAATTAGCTCATAAGCTTTCGGTCAGCGATTTACTTCTCCGATTGGAGCCTTTTCTAAATCCAGAATGTAATTATACCGATGAATCGTTATTCGACTTGACGCCTAAGATGATAGTAATTTCATGGCACAATTATGACAAACTCATTTATAAACACCGTCATCGTAATTCCTTCTTTGCCCTTCGCCTTGAGAAATTGTAAGCAACGTTATTTTACCATCAAGGACAACGTCATGCGCAATTTATTTCGGATTCTGAAGGTCTTCTCGAAACGAGACAGTTCGAGATAGTGTATCGATAATTCAAGATGTCACGAGTTTGTACAGTGCGTAACGGATAACTATACCAACATTGCCGCAGATAATCTTTCATTCAGCGTACCGTTACGAGCTTGCAGAAGTCATTTGTGTAACGAATCGCGGACAGTTATTCGCTCGAGCACAATCGATTGGTGCGCCGAAGCACAGAGTCGTTTGTAAGCTAGAAACTTTCCAAACTGTTTTCCTTGCTTCCGTAATTTCCTCATCCAATATTCAAAGAAAATATTCGTCTGAAATAGTCATCTACTTTTGAAATATTCATTTATTTATGCGACATGCTATTACGCCACTCGAGCGATAAATTTTTCGTATTAAACATTAAATTTTATTATCCAATGATATTATCTATTATATAGCTGATTATATTGAATTAAATTGAATTTGATATCTTAGTAACTTAGTAACTTTAATATCGTATCTTTATAGAGTATCCTTAATAGTAAGTAAAGCTATATCACCATCATACAATACAATTGACGTTTCTCGAATGCCAATATGAGGGATTTCCCTGCGGATTGCAAACTACTTGTAGTGAGTGGGGGCACGTATGAACCGATAGTGGCGATCTATCGGTTAATGTTAATACGTGTGCGTGTCAGAATTGGTTCCCGTTGTTCAAGCACATTTGCACAATAGTTTCTGGGTCTTGTCCCCAAACTCCAATATAAGACGTTGCGAATGCGACCGAATTTACATATGCAGATACATATAAGAGAACATTACCGTTCTATGTTACTACTCGTACAATCTTGTTTGCCAATATTCCATGATGTTAATTTGGAATAAAAGAGAGGAAAAATACATTCCAACTGTAAATGATCGTGTCATACGTATTTCAATAATATGAAAATCGTTTCGTGAAAGCAAAATGCATGTGTACATATATAGTGAGAATATTTTATTAATATAAGCATTTTTTTATAGAAAGCAGTATAAATGAATGATTTCGTAATCCACTACATGTAAATTATTAATATGTTATTAAAAACAAGTAGAACGCGAGTGTACAATTATTTTTTTATAGTTTGTTTTTTAATTATTGATTTTCTACGTTTTTTAAAGTAATTTATCAAAATTAATAGAGGTGAAAAATTGAGTTATTTTTAATAACATGATAGTATTATGTATGTACTATATGTATTATGTACATATACAATCTCAAAGATGACAATTCCAAAAAGTTCCGCATTTTTTATAATAAACAATAAAAATTGAAAAACAGTCGGAACTCTGTTTGAATTAGATTATAGAGCATAAAATTCAAATAATAATGCTAGAAATAATGAGAAATTTATCACTTGCGATAAATTATCGGTACGACTTTTTTCCAAGTGTAGTAATGTCTTCTACATTTAACGTCTATTAAAATTGGTAATTGTTGGAATTTTGTTTTCAAATTATATATATTAATACAACTCAAACAGTACTGATGGAAGTTGTACGTCTTATAAATTAGCGAAACAAAATAAACAGAATCCATTCAAATTCAAATATTTTTATTTCTTGTACATTTGTGTATGTTAAAAAGTTGTCAAAGAAAAAAATTTATTCCGCTTATAAAACGTTAGCTTTACTTAGATATTATTTCTGTTTTATAGGAATTGCGTATAATAAATTCAAATTTAGAAAAACTTGTGAATTTATCACATTTTTCATTTTTAATTTGATTTTCTGCATTTATTTATTCTGATTGCAATTAATTATGCATTTACAATTTACTTTAATATTGAAAATTTTTTACTTTTTTTGGACAATACTACACTGATCATGACATAATTAATGTAAACAGTAAAGAGGTATAAATGTATATTTATGCTATATTTATATTTGGAAAAAATATATTTATTAATTAAATATCTTATGATGGCGAATTTAAAATCATATATGTAATAATTAAACAAACATCAAAAGCTTTGCTTTGATTATATATTTGATTATAATAATTATAATAATAAATTAGTAATTTATCATAATATTGCAAATAAGATACAATAATAAAATGCTTGCGACTTAATTTGCATTTTACATCCACTATTTACATTTTCGACTTTGTATGGTTATAAAGATAACTCAAGTTTCACATTAATTAACATAAATTTGTTTATTTCGAAATTATCGTAGCAGAATTATCAATAAATATCCACTACCTTCAGTAAATATAATCCTGATTTACAATTATATGTAATCAGAAATTGATAGCACGCATCTTCATTTATAAAAATATATAATTACATTACTCGATATGAACTTAGATTCAGGTCACTTGTTGCACCTATTGTTTTACCAAATCGGTTAGAAATATATAGTAATATTACTTGCACGACGAAAAGAGTGACTATAAAATTACAATTTGATTAATTAACGAAATTACGATTTTGAAATGAAGGGAGAATGCTAAGCAAACATTATTTCGTTTTTTTCAAAGCCATCAATGTTTGAAGTTCTGATACAAAAATATGGTACAGAAACTTAGAAGTTTCTATTGCGTCTTCTAGCATCTTTATGATAGCAACATACACTCGCGTAGAGCGTAGTTTGCACCAGCTAACGAAAGGGTTGTTATGTGTTTGTAAAATAGTCGAGAGAGGTTATAAAGATGGTCACGATACATATGCACGAAGTGATCGTGATATTTTTACATTTTCTCGAATAATTTCCGGTAGGTGAATCGACTTAACGTATTCCTTCGTACGCGGTGGCGGGGGACAAGTCGTCCTATATCTTTCCTCGTCGATTCTGGCTCAGTTTGAGTCTTCGGCGTGCGAGTGTGTGTCTCAACTCTCGAGCTCTGAAGATCGGCACGTGCAATAGCAATTTCTCAGGAACTTTACAATCCCCGGCCCCACTCGACGCGAGAGCTTTCCGTTCTGAGCACGAGAGACGAGGTTGGATCGTTTCCTCCTTTTCAACTGCGCCACTCGCACGCGCACATTCTACAGCAAGTTGCATATAAAAGTCCGTGCTAATCGACGTTCATATTTCCTCATTTCGAGATCGGCATTACGTCGTATGTTTCTGCAATTGACGCGCTTGAATTATGTATAAGCCGTTTTGTTCAAAACTTGTTTGCTAATTTTTTATTAAAGCTCGATTAAATAGTAATGTCCACTAGTCCATAATAATCTCGATAAATGATTTTTTTGTCATTCATATATATATATATATATATATATATATATATATATATATATATATAT
>NW_012130076.1:3199462-3210049 GCF_000143395.1 Atta cephalotes
AGAGAGAGAGAGAGAGAATCTGAATAATTTTCTGTATTTGATCTTAATATCTTTTTAATACAGTAGCAACAAAATTAAATGTACATTTGTACTTGTAACTATAGATATTTAGTAACATTTATGTAACATAATAAGAGATTAAATAACTGTTAAATGATGTTTCATAGAAATTAAATAGTAATTAAATAGTAATATTATAATTGGTGTAATAAAATCTAATTTACTTGGTCAATGATCCGAGTTTTAATGATGAAACTGTGATTGGAAATTAGTATTCTTTATATGCAAAAGAAAGTGAAGACGAGCTAGCTAATGCAGATTCTGAATATTCATACGGGTATTTGCATATCTTGCAGTGTAATGTATTGATTTGTTTCGAATTTCCTTACTATCGTGCTCCATTTAATAGTTGATATTTTCTATCTTGATGACTTAATAAAAAATATATTAATCCAGATTTATTGTTTAAAAACGTTGTTAATTTTTCATTTCTATTTAGATGAAATCAAAGTGACACAATTTATGAGCAAGTGACACATAACATAAAAATGAAGTACTTTAAAACGTAAATTCTAAGATGAAAATGTGGATTAATTTAACATATCATAAATGTTAATTTTAGTAAAATTAACATTTATGATATGTTAATTTTACTGAAAAAATATGCTTCCACGGTTTGTTTACAAATTATGTCGATATTATCTTTTTTTGTATTTATTTTCTTCTATAATATTTGTGTAATTTTCTAACATAATCTTGTATTAAATTGACCCAAAAAATTTGAGTGAATCGCTTGGAACATACGATTTATGTTAAATTCGTACATATTTTTTCTAATCGTATACATTTGTCAATATCCTTCGTCATGCATGATAAACTATATAATTATTTTATTCCGACATTTATTGTCGTGATGAATTAGTGACGTTAGGAACAAGTCTCTCGCTCTGAGATGAGTAGATTGACAAATGCACGCTTTTGTTCCTAACGTTCATTGAATGGATTCATCTGGATTTAGTGATATAGGCGTCAAAAAATAGAACTATCGTGAATACGATGAACGAGACGCCATTGTAGAATAATATATATCGCTATAGCTATTGATCGATATCACGAGTATGTATATATATGCAAAATACGCACCGCGTATAGCTCTTGCCACTCGTAGCGGGTGCGTGTCGCGACCTTTTTTATCATTCCTGAACTTGCGTGCGGCGACCTCGTTGCGACGTGCGGAATATTAAAGACAATCCCAACCGGCTCGATAAAATTATACGGATGCGGCTGCGGTGCGCCACCCGGACGGGGGTGATATTCCGCAAATTTCACGGGATATTGAACAGTCGTGATACCAATCCTGACGCCGCTTGCTGTGATATTGGTCGCAGCAACGACAGCGTGATACGCGGCGTTTATGTTGCGTTGCGTTGCATGACGTTTCGGTATGCCAGAGGAATATCGAGTGTCGCGACGGGATATCCCCTAACGACAGGACAGTGAGCGAATATACGCGCAATCGATCGTTTAATTGCGGTCATGTAGGAAGAGTTAACCATTTTGTTAATAAGCATGTCAGACAACACTAGAAGCCACAACGCGAGGTAGAGAGAGTTTATTATCGCGGTATCATCAAGGTTGAGCGGTTAAGGATTATTCGTCATAATAAGTGGTTTTCCCTGAAATTTCGCGCATTGCCGAAATAACGCATTTACATCTGAGAAGGTTGCGGTCTACCAGATCCAAACTGTTGTACATAATAGTATGCATATTATGCCGTAAGGATATTTGCAAATTCGTACATGCGCAAAAGTTGCTCTCCCCTGATGCTTGGCTAATTTCAATCTTCCCGAACGTTATTAAACTTTCCCCGAAAGTTACATGCCGTTCAGTATACTATATATGTAGTCAACGTAACGATTTTCACATATACATACAGAAATCGCAAGCGCGCCCTTATCGCTCGAGGGAATTTCCGAAAAACTTTCGAATCTGCAAACGAATCTAGGGATGGGAAATTTTGTGGCGGCAAACATCTCTAAGGGTATACCGTTCTTTTATCTCTTTCTCTCTCTATAAGAAACGGACGATTGAAAAAGAATGTTTTTATTTTTGTATTATATGAACTCTCTTTTTTTTTTATGTGAAAATTTATATTAATTTCTTGTTGTCTGTTGGAATATTTAATCAAATTATAACATATAGTATATGATGTCATCTACTATGCTGTGTCATCTATAATCACTTAAGTCATTTTATCACCTTTTTTGTGGCAAGTCACTAAAAAGTCATTGTCGTTTAAAGTGAGTTACTATACAATAGTCGCATACTGTCCCTATGAGCTAATATGAGATTTATAAAATATATAAAAGGTTTTTGTCACTTCTTTTAAAAAGTAGTCACTATTTTTGGTCCGATGACGGAATATGGCAGTATAATTTAAGTTGGTTCTTTGTAAAAAAATTATAATCCAGCGCGAGAAGAGCGGTGTATCTTCTTTATACCATGTTTTATATTTCCAATTATGCGAAAAAATGCGAAAATTCGATAGTTCTATTTTGATGTTTTCTGAACAATGACGTAGCTAACGATATAGCAAAGTACGATTATTGCTCATTCTGCGGAGGCATTATCTGTAAATAATGTGCACCATTTCTCTACAAAAGTATACGCACGTCGCAACAAAGCCGATCGATATTTCATTTGGTGGCTACCCGCTTTAAACCTCGGACGTGTTGCCACAAGACCGGATTGCTTTGCCGGACAGTACTGAGTCATATTACAGTTTGTATAGCAAGGATGTTGACAGACACTTCATTAGAGTTTATACGATTTTACCTCGTTTATTCATTTCTTTGAATTTGCTTCAACCTATATAAATTCATTTATACGTTGAGAAATAATTTCTGAATCTATTCAAGTTTTATTGTAATTTTTTTGTTTTAATTTTTCGTTTGATTTAATTGTTTGATTTGACCGTTTGATTTATTGACGATTGTTATGAAACTTGTTGCACAATTTGTTGTACAATTTGATGCATTTAAATACACATATATGTGTGCAAACACGGACGTGCATGTATGCACATAGCCAGAATTCAGAATGTACTTCTCACACACCGATTTTCGATTCTCCCTTATTCGGTGAAACTTCTGCAAAGTAGTTTCTTGGAGATCTTCATGTAACTTGGAAGGTTGATATCAAGTAGTTGTTAGCTCGCCTTCTCAAAGAAAGTAGTGGAGTGCATCGTATCGCGCATTGCAACCGAAAAGAAAGTCTCTGTAAAACGGGGGTAAAAAAAACTTTACATATAATTTACATAAAAATAAAAAAGTCACGTAGAGAACTTGAGGCTCAAATACGAAAGACTTTTTTATATAGAAAATTTGATATAAGTAACTTATCATTCGTCACAATAATTAAAATAACTTTAAACATGTAGCAAGATCAGAATGATAATTATAGTTCGTAAAGAAGGTGTGCTATTTGTCAACGATAAGTAATCTTTCAGATAAGTAATTTTAAAACGTCGAAAATCGAATTCGATATCATCAATTTCGATCTGATGCACATATAGTTATCTTGTATGTATATTTATCTCTTTTTATACAGTAATATCTACTCGAAGAGATACCAACGTATTTTTATGAGAGAAACATATGTTTGTAGACGATAAGATAATTTTGTAGTCGGAAAAGACATTTTATGGATCGACAGATAAGCGGGAGATTGAAACGCAAGATTTGAAGCGATACAAAAAATAAAAAGATAGTAAAGAAATTTCCGTTCAAAATTGTTTTCTGCCGATTTATGTCTTTACGTGATTTACTACATTTTTAACTAAATTTCATTTCAATATTTGTTTTCAGTAAAAAGATGATAAACACGAATATGATACCATGATATAATGGAACTCGTATTTCCCAATGTAGCTTGTTATGTATAATTAACTGATATAATTACCTGCATGACATAATAATATGCTGTCGTGAAATGAAAGAGTAATACATTGCTTGTTGAAATTTTTTAAGCAAGTTATAATTTATATTTTTCTCTTTTGCAATATTTTTAAATATTAATATTTTTCAATGAATGATATCTTATTTTTATTAAAGTAATAATTGTAGTTCTCTTTTTCTCTCTGTCTCTCTCTTTCTCTAATGTTGTTTATGTAACAGCCTTTTTTGTATAAAACAGCACACGTAGTGATGCGACGAAAGTTATTACTCCAAAAGTTAAGGTGTTTCGACATATACTAATAAATCACCTACATCTCTACGTGCATATGACGGGGAGTGACGTCTGTACTTTCACGCAGTTTTATGGGTTTTGGACTTTTCAGCGAGCCATTTATACGATATATAGCTAATAACAAAGTTCTCATATGTTACAGCACTAAAAAAATTGTGGATGTTGAATCGAGAGAAATAGCTAAAAATAGATAAAATTAGAAAAAATAAAAGAAGTTATATTTATGCGATGTAACGGACAGTTTTTTTAATACTCATGAATATTTATAAAAATTTTATTTAAAAATGCAGCAAATCATAATTTTGACACGAAACGCTCTCACTTTCTAACTGCAAATAATATATTCTTCTGCGAATAAACGTTATTTTTAATAACAAGCATGCGATTTATTTTTGTTTGTCGTACGACAGTGTTGATTTTAATTATTCATTCAAATTATGCGCAACATAGTTTGCTGGAAATAGCTTTTATATTTAACGGAAGTTGCGCATCTCTGATCGAATTTCTCAAGAAGAACATCTGAAAAACTGAAGCTGTAGAAATCTTTCTGACCTGAACAAGACAATGCACTTCCTCGCTCGTCCCTTGTATTATCAGCTCGTCCCGTACGGTCTTTTACTATTATAGCCTTTACTAAATCGGTT
This sequence comes from Atta cephalotes, assembly GCF_000143395.1. Classification (NCBI taxonomy): domain Eukaryota; kingdom Metazoa; phylum Arthropoda; class Insecta; order Hymenoptera; family Formicidae; genus Atta; species Atta cephalotes. Next base: position 3,204,355 of record NW_012130076.1, read on the forward strand.
TTGCATAATCCCGTTTGAAATCGGTTTTACTCCGAGGATTCAAAGCGGATTGTACGTGCCCGAATTTTTTACACGTTTTATTTCAACAAGTAAAGAGACCGCTATGTCAATTTAGTCTATTATGTTTACGTTAAATTTACTTTATTAAATTCACATTTTTGTGTTATTGTGCTGCATCATTTGAGAGACGAGACAGAGTAAATTTTATAAAATTATAAATAATGTTTGTACATTCGTACATTTTTTATATCTTTAGTTCAGCCAACTATTAACTTTTCACGTTACTCTTATATCCGATTATCTTATCGATCACAAATTATTTTTGTTATTTTGAAACGAGTACCTGTTACACCTTAATACAAGTACGTTTGCCCATACGGCTGTAGAGATATGTGTAAAGGAGAATTGTTTTTGTGTGTGTTATCTATTGGGATGTACACAGTACGTTCTCTTTACTGTCTGATCGAATCAAATGCGAGAGAGCGAGCAGTCCGCTTGGAATTCTCTGAAGCTCGATATAAATTCTCGACTATTGGTTGTGCAGGAGAAAATCAGATTAAGGAGCGCAGAACGATTTACCAATAACGTGTCGAGAAATTTTTTGTGCGATACCATGGATGAATGTGGCAGCGAAAGGGAGATGAAATCGATAGGATTAGTGGGATCGTGACAAGGGCGTTCCTCCTGGGTGACGCGAATACGGGAAAATTCGTCGCACTGCGAAGCGGAATTTCAGCCTGCTGCATCTGTGTGTAACCACAGCTCTGAAATTACGCAACAAGCGCACGTCCATCTTGCTCGTCGGTTCGATGCCCGTCCCGAATGCATATTGCCGTAATAATCCATAAACAGCGGCGTCATCGGTGGCGTTTGGTATTATCGGATTTGTAAACTGGCCAACGTTTGTGACGCGGTACGGTAAACTCATTGACGTTCAAATATTCTCCTCCCTACCTCTTCAATTTCCAACTCTTCGACCCATTCTATCGTATTGTGATCATAGTCGTGCAGTATATATGCATACTTGATGCCTGAGGATCGACATAGTAGTCTCCGTTTTGTGGAATAATTCGTGGGTTATATTCGTGAAACTGAAGAGTCTTACGCGGAAACTCGACGGTATGCTGATCTTAATTTCCCTTGACTCAATTTCATACCAACGACGGTGATGGAAAATAACGAAAAGCTACTTCATCAAATTTCTGAAAAGTTGTCAGCTGACAAATGCTGGAAATAGATCATATCCTGGAAAAATATCGAATCGTTATAATTTATGAGACATCAAACAAATGTAATTTTGTTAAAACATGATGATTACTCAAATTGGCTTAACTTTTGGTAGATTTTATTTTAAAAAATAATTATACGTGTTTATACTGTGACGCACATCAAGGATACATATAATTTTGTGTAATTTATGGACAACGGTGACTAGTTTCTAATTAGCGATGCGCATGAAATTTCAGTGGAATGAAAAGTGACCCGCGGAGGCTGAAATTACATAGGTGCTCTTATGCAGGATAAGTTGGCTTATCGATTAAGATTAAATCTATGGCTACAGCTACACATATATTAAATTACCGCTGGAAATTATTTTTGTAACAAGAGAATTTGATATTTTGTGCTCGCCTTATACGATGATTTATAGAGCATTATGTAGGCGTAATGATAGACTGCATTTTGTCAAATTAAAATCATATAACTAACAATAAGTAGTAAAATAGTTTCAACATCATTATTATGCTGGTCGAGTTTGGTTTTGCTTTTATTCGACAAAATCCTGTCATAAACAAAGTCGAAGTGATACAACTTTCTCGAGCAATAATCCGTTGGATTTATCACTGAACTTTTAGATTCAGCAGCCATGCCTGTATACACTTGCATCGTATCCGTTTACGAGATGATTCGACCAGCTTGCAATTTCCTACTCTAGGATGTGTCAAAGTTCTGATGTTATCCAAGTTTGTACGATTTCCTTCGTGTATCTTACCGGAATTACGATCGAATTTCGTTAAAGTATCGATACGTAACTTCTTGAAATATGACTGAAAATATTTTTTTAATACAATATGCAGTCTTTTTAATACAATATTCTTCTCTATATTCTTCTTGGACATTTAATAAAAGAAATTATAAATTTTGAACTTATCATTTATTAGTGACACGTATTCTTTCACACATAAGAAGATTTAAAAATAAATTTCGAAACTGCTTTTTACTGACATAGAATTAGTATTTTGTTATTTTTATACGAATTTTTCTTTCATTATATTCGTTTAATAAGGGAGGGGGGGAGGGGAACCATATTTCTGGTTATTCTAATCAAAATTTGATTATAACAACTTTTGGTTAGAATAACAAAAATTATATTATTTTAATCAAAATTTGGTTAAATTAACTAAATTTGTTTAATTATACATACTACATTTCTGTCGGTGTACGGAATATTAAAAGTTTAATTCATTAATTTGTATAAATAAAAGTCTTTAGAGTAATAAATAATATTTTTTCCTTAACTTAACTCAATAACATCAGAAAGTTATTTAAGGATAAAGACACAAAAAAATGAATTCTTAAAGAAATGCATAAATGCTTTAATCCAAGAATATTTTATGCTTAGAAAAGCGCTAAGAATAAACAATTTCCGATTAACATTAAATTATTCGTAAAATAAAATAAATTTTATTCTTAATTCAAAATAAATTTTATTTCAATAAAAGAATAAAGTTGTATTCGTTCAACACTAAATATGCTTACGTTAGCATTATTTTTTTTCAATGATATCTTTTGTCAACTTATTTCAAACCTCCAGTATGCTTTTTACTAACATCAAGATGATAGAAACTAATAGTAAGTGATAGCTTTGTAAATGAAGTACCACATTTATAGAGCATGCTTCCTAATGTGCACGAGTACAAGTTCCCAAGAAAAACTGAATTGAATTTATATTCTCTACTAATGTAGCTTAAAAGCAAGTGAAATGCTGAAACCGTTTTACCAACTTCCGTTAGCATATTGCAAATAAGGATGCAAAAAACAGACAATCAACTTCGTCACAATAGTAGAAAACGCTGATATACAGGATCCGCCGCGACGGATTCATTGCTCATCTCGCCCATTTAACTGTGGATAGCAGATCCGCGAATTTGCCGCGGAAAATCCGCCAGCGTATATAGGCGCCTCTTCGTCATGTAGCAGTGACAAAGTCGGCCGGCTGTTCGCGCATCCCCATTTGCAATATAACTGACAGAAACATTAGGACGAGCTGAATACTTCATTCACTCTTAAAAATTGAATCACATTTAGAGGTATGTTCCACGAATGCAACAGAGTTCACTCACAAAACCACTGTCAATCATCATTCACACCCATGTACTTTCGACATCTTGATATTACTGAGGGGTCCTTATATACTGTTGCCGCCAGCCGGCGAATTTTCAAATTTGTAATTCTTAATCCAAGAATAAATAGTTTGTAAATAATACGATTGAGTTTGTTAAAACCATATAATGATTTTAGAAACAAGAATACAATTTTAAGAATAAAATATACTTTGCATAAATCTATTTATTATTAATGCCAGTGAACATTTATAATTGAAGAGAACATTTTCTACTTAAATGAAAATAAATAGCATTTAAGAATAAAAATATACATGAAATGAAAGGAATTCCTTTTTTTCTGTGGACTTAGAATCTTCCTCGAGTTATTTTATATTTTTTTCTGGCTTTTTCACAGATCTGGCAAATGATAATATACATTTAAAGCAAAAAATAGTTTCCACGTTATTCACGATATTCAACAGAGTATCGTGTACTTTACGTTTGAAACTTATATCCTAATATAGCAGCGCGGATTGAATTCATTTATTTTTGTTGGAACGAAAGTGTGTTCCTTACACTAAGGTTCCCTAGAATTTTCAAACGTGATCGTACGTGATGAGATACGAGTCTGAGCCGTCGTAATGTTAGTGATGGAAAGAGCTACGGGCACGTACGCGTTTTAAGCGAGTCCCAAGTTAGAAATCCGATAGAAGTCGTGATTTCGAGGCCCCGCAGGGGAAACGCGGCGATTTTCGAGGAAGACGCGAATCACGTACGCGTATGTAAGATTCACTGGCGCAGGCAACGAGAAAGAGGTAGACAGTGTATTCAAGCAAAGTGGGGGATGCGAAAAGTATGTGTGCTCAACGAACGGTCGTGCTCAACGTGGCCATGGCGAAATTATGAGGCAACTCTGGCGCGGCGCAGCGGCAGTCGACCGCTTGTATGCATAGCAAACGTATCGAGCGGGGTAACTTGGACTGAATGGGATATTCGCGTAACGAAATAATTTAGCCGCGCCAGTTCTGATCTCGCGCGAGCGATGTACGTTGATACGTTGACTATCAATTATTGTCACTAATAATTTCATCACATGTCTGACCGATATTGTGACGCGACGTGACGTATTCGTCCCACTAACCGATAGCATCTGATTCCGGCTGGCTGACTTGTCGACTGACAAGTTGTTGTTATTGATACGGGCAACAGGAAAATGCGTTTCAACCATTTATACGCACATACGCATTACACATGGAATTTCATCGGTGTGTTTACACGAACCTTGTTTGCCGCGTAAATCCTACCCTGCTTGAAATTGGCAATTAGTTGGCCACTGTGTCTTTGCGGTGGTCCCACGCCGGAAGCATTTCCGGATAAATAATTGCCAATTCCGCTATGTCTCGCGAAAGGATTGGACTTCACGTGGCAGGTCATTCTCTTTCATTTACGAGAATGTATAGTACGTAATTTGGCTGCATGTGGAAAGATAGAACGTTAAGATTCTGCTAACATATCTACGGAGACACAGTTCAATAGTTTAACAAACGAATTATATTTGAATGAAACTTAATCTTCGAAAAAAATCTTTATTCTTCTTCAGAAAGTCTTCATTCAATATCGTTAATTAAAATAAAAGTGCGTTTGCACAAGTCTACATTAAACTCAACCGCAAAAAATTCAAACTATATATCTGTAATAGTATTATAATTATACAGTTAAGAATTTTAAAATGTAATTTATTTCTTAGCCAGCAAAAAATTTTTTCTCTTTTTTAAACATTTCCATTATATTACTTCGCAAGATTACGCGGTTAACGAAAAGAATTTGTGTATTTAAGAGATATGTATAGACGTAACTCAAGATAGGAAATATCTTCGATGTGTGTTTTAATCTTCGCGAAGTTTCTATCGCAAGGTTTTCGAATTTCCGCTCATACCAGCACAGGTATGTTTCTGTGAAGAGCGTTTCCTGCCAATATCCCCTGCGAATATTCGGCAAGCAAGCTAGGAAACGTATTTTCTGCGCGGTGTATCTGCGCCATCTTTTCACATATATTTTGCTTTTTCTTGGTTTTTACTCTTAAAAAAGTGCAACTCTTTTCTCTTGACGTAACCATAACTTGACAGTTCTTCTCGCAATCGAACATTACGATAAATGACGGAGCAAATTGTTACGTTTACTTTGTCATTGAATACAGAGGTAAGTTCCGAATTACGCACAAAGCATCATAATGCATCATCTTTAGTCTTCGTTGTTCACCGAAGACTAAAGAAAGATAAAATTTCATGCGCTTCATGCTTAATTCAGAACGCATCCCAGGTTACACGTAGTAACTAAAACTGAAGTTGGGTTGGCATTTCATATATATATAT
>NW_012130076.1:3210206-3212086 GCF_000143395.1 Atta cephalotes
TATATATATATATATATATATATATATCTTGAAACTTTTATTTTTTACATTTAAAGCTGGTTGTTTTATCTTCCGAAACTATGTGGTAATTTACCTACTGGCTAAACAAAAGAATAAAAGAGTAAAAGCATAATAAAGTAAGAGAGTAAGACAGCGAGCTGAAGTTTATCGAAAGGTGGAACAATTCGACCTTAATCATCAAAACTCTTTGTATATGAAACATTGAAGAACTCTAGAATTCTTTGAAACAAAGCCAGAATTCTATTAATTATATCAACAACCAATTTTAAACCAATGTGCCAACTTTACAGACGTTAATAATAAATTATAAATTTATGAATATTTTTAGATATATGAAAACAACATTCAATTTACATCTCTATATAGCAGTATCTATGTTGCTGCTGTGCAATCGATCATGAACTTCTAAACAGAGCGTGTATCTGAAAGTTAAGTTCTTCCATGAAACATTTGAATGGTTCATTTATTTAGCTCTTCGTTTTGATCTCGTTAAAACTTGACGAGATATCTTGCGCAGACACGCGCGGCATATGCCATTCATTGCTGTGCGAGAAGATATAAAAATCTACAATCTTCTTAATTTCAACGTAAAGTTTGCGATGTACCTAACTCTGATTTGAATGCAATTTGTCCGTTGAATGTGCCGTTATATACGCGTCAATCAAAAATTCGAAATATTTTTCGAAAAACCATCAGGAGTTACAGAACTATTGTGAGTGTAAATAAAACCATTGATAAAACGATTTCGATTTTGTTAAAGTGAAACTAACTTTACGGAGATAATCCGATCGTTTATTTTCACGAAGCGATACGTTTTTATCAATTTGCTGACGGATATAGAGAAGAAAAGTATTCGTGGAAGATGTTTTAAAAATTCAATAGCTTTTATTATGAAGTTGTACAATTTTGTCACTGTATTTTTGAAACACTATGTTCTTTATTTGTTTAACATTTCATGTAACAAAGATCTCACAATCTATTTCGAAACTACGAGACGATATTACATTTTTAATAGATTGAAATTCCATTGGGATCGTAATAAAACGAGTTAATCGAAATGAATTTCGTTTTTTTCGAACTGATTATCGATAACACTAGTTTATAACAAATAATTACTTTTTATAGTAATCAAGATGTTTCTTATAGTTTCTTGATTGCTGAAAACGATGTCACAAGTAAAATTTCAAATAATATGTCAGGTTTTCGAGATAATTAAGATTTAATGCATAAAATTCTTTTTTGTGATATTTAACACTTTTATATAAAAAAAAAGTGGTTAACGTTATTTTTAAATTTAACCAGAAAATATAATGTATTGTTTCTCTTCTTTAAAATTCTTAAAATTTAAAAAAATTGTTAATATTTATTTTTTAACCATGTTATGAAGAATTTAAATATAGAATTCTTCTAAGATAATTTTATATTTATGACGACAAAGTCACAATTTCCAGTTTACGATTATTGATAAATATATGCAGATCAACTTTTGTCTGACATATTAAAAAAAAATTTTTTTTTGAGATATTCGAGATGGGTAATTGAAATAAGACATCCTGTATATATATATATATATATTTAACTAAATAAAAAGTAACTTCGTATTTTTAGATTTAAATTTCTAAAAATACGAAGTTACTCAACCTAATACATGTATCTATATGTACATATACTAGATGTACATATTTAAAATTTGCAGTGACAAATTACATTGTGTATTGATGATCAAAACTAAAAATAGAAGTATGTGGCTGATATTCAAACGATTCACATATTTAAGATTGTCTTAAAATAGTCTTAAAATGCTATGAATCAACCAGAGAGTTATTTCCACATCTTATTTTTTAGCCACGTTACAAAAG
>NW_012130076.1:3212307-3213266 GCF_000143395.1 Atta cephalotes
TCTTTTGTAACGTGGCTAAAAAATAAGATGTGGAAATAAAAAAAAAATTTTATAGATGAACTTTTCATAGATGAACAAGACATTCAAGACTTCTGAATGTTTTCGACATCGAAAAATTTAAAAGAAACATTTTGTCTGATTTAAAATAATTAAAAAATATTTTTTTGTTAACTAGTTTATAATAGTCTTGTGAACGTTTTATTTTTGAACTTTTATCTATAATACATAAGCGCATTTTTTTTAACTCCCTGTTTAAGTAGTATCCTTTTGTTGAATAGAATTTTCGATGAGCCACGCGAGACGTTCATAAAACACGAGTGCTCTGAAGAGTATGACGCTTACTCCGTCAACGGCAACGAATATTAACGATAAGTCTTAAGCACCGGGATAAAAGCACCGTGTAGCCCATTTCGCAAGCGGATCGATATACATAAGCATGTAACTGTTTGCAGTGCATATAAATTCTATTTTAATGTGATATTAGGTTTTCCACTGAATGTTTCGGTAAACCTGCTGAAGGAGCATCATTCTCTACTTGAACGTAGATCGCGATAGATCGCCTAACCACTCGTGTACAGAACTAAGTAGGTTCATTTGGGAATGCGTATTCCAATTTGGCCGCGATCGTGCGAACCCAATCAGCGAATAGATCGAACTTCGATATATGCGGTTGCCTAGTTCGATAGACTCTCGAGGCACGTTTTCCTCCCTGCCTGCTCCGATGTTGAGTCGGTCGTTCCGGTAAGGCCCGTTCTCGACGTTGCCACGTATACACAATCACGATGGGACTCAAAGCGTTCTACCTTTGGTTCTATTTGTGCACCAGACAGGTACGTCCAAAGATACAACGCCTACGAGTGCGAGCAACCATTGTGCGCTGGTACGTACGTAATACTGTAGAATCGCCTTGTGGTAAACCCTCTTCCTCCTTCTCCACATCCTTTCTCTCTCTCTCTCTC
>NW_012130076.1:3214509-3218197 GCF_000143395.1 Atta cephalotes
TCTCTCTCTCTCTCTCTCTCTCTCTCTCTCTCTCTCTCTCTCTGTCTGTCTCTATCTCTTTTTCGCTTTCTCTTCCCATCTCTCTCCGTTGCCGCGTTCTCTTTCTCTCATTCTGGTTCTCCAGGAAGACGGGCAAGCTGATCCATCTATACGAACTGCTGCGCCGCATTGTTCTCAAATGGTACAGCTGGCTGGCTCCCCGTACTCTCGCCATACGTCGATGTCGGCGCGTGTTCGCGTACGTTCGCTTTGTGTTCGCCTGACGTACGTCGCGTTTGACGATGACGCTTGACGGTGTCGCGTATACGAACGTATAATTATTTTAGACGATGATTAACGTCATGCACGAATCAACGTCCGAATTCCTTCCCTCCTGTGAACAAGAAACGGAAAGAAATCTGACACGTACTTATGCAGGTACCGGTTTTGACCAGGACCAGGATTTACAAATTAGATTCGGTACGGTTCCCTTTCTTCTGATATATTATGTTCACTGTCTCGAAAAGCTTTCGGCAAATAGAATTAAATGACAATGTAGCGCCGACCCAGGAACTGGAGGAAGCTAGAGCGTTTGTTCGATTGTAGCTAAATCTGACATAGTTGGAAATAATTGGTAGCACTCAATTTTATTGGAGAGTGGATTGTGCGGACGAGTCTGTAAGAAGCATTGTCCGGTAGAAGCACTTCGAGTTCGGGTTGTTCAGTGTACTCCGGTTTGTCCCTTCGCAAAATTTACGGGTCGCTTCGATCGATGGAAAATTTATTTGCCTGTTACGTCATAGTACACGACAAAGACAAACGTTGGAATTACCGTGTGAGATGCGCAGTATTCGGCAAGGAGCACATATATATATATATATATATAGAAGCTTGTTATTGTCGTATAACGCAATTTCACGTATCGATATTTCCGCTCGCATTTACCTTAAAAATATGATAATGAGATTATATGCTTCGAATCTCCGATATTCGTGATTTCATTCGCGCAAATATAATTTCGAGATAGTTATCTGCAATATTTGATATGCGAAATGAAAACCCGTTATTTGCACGCATTGCTGTATCGCCGCAACGGCCGATAAAATTAATTGTCCGCAAGCATATTTAATTTTGCAACGGGCATATATCTATCACACGAAATACAGCCGTTGTTAGGTCCCTGATACTTTGTTATTAAAAGGTTACGTCATTATAGCGGTCGACGTTTCTCGTTTACTCGTTAAAATTGACATCTCAATTCCTGTCACGTTTTGTCCGTCAATATTATTGTATTAATTGTTATTTGTAATATATGAAAGACTTGCAAAATTATATCATTATATACACATTTTATGTATTCAATGATCTTTATACGTTTTGCAAAATAATAATTAATCTGTATAACAAAATATTACATTTGCCATTTAATAATAAATCTCTTATAAAATTTCAATACTTTGATCAATTTGATGTATTATATTGACTTTAATGTGAACAGAAATATACGGAATTCACTTTTGAGACTATCCTTATTTCTTCTTTATATTCTAGAATAATTCAACTGAATCGATATTTCTTAATAAAAGAAACGATATCAGAAGCTGCTTATATGTGCAATATTTCATTTTTCGAAAAATTCATAGGTGCACATATTAAATCAGAGTTCAAGAATTATATGAAAATGTGAAGGCCCAAAACATACAGGTAGCTATATTTCATAGTCGACAAGAATGAATTTACGGTCGAGCTGCAAAGAAACACTCATGATTGTTTATGGCAGCGGGGGTTTTCCGTTACGGCTTGGTCCCGCGATTATTTTTCTTCTTTCATTTTTCGCACACATTTATGCACTCGCGAGAGCCCCGCAAACACCTATGGGACTCTCATAAAAAACGAACCATTGTTCATCGAGTTTACCATTTTCCACGTTTCTTCGCGACTTTCATCCCCCGCGGGAGCTGGTTCGTTTTTCGAAGTTACGACTCATCCGGTAGAACCGTTTCGTGCGAATATCTTATGGGATGTGCTGAAGGGAGAAAGGGAGAAGACTCTACATTACAATTACCAGCATAAAAAAGTTTAAGTCACTTAACATTGTGCGCCATGCAGATGGCATTAAAAGTGGAAGGTGCGCAAACACGTTTATGCAAACGCGGTGGAACGTCACGCGCTACGCGATATCTAATGCATAAGCATGCTACTAAAACACGTTATTCCATGATATTTTGAAATACAGTTGCGGTCATTCACTGGGCATTGTTTGACATTTTCTGAGTTATTCCAGTTTATTACTCGTGAATTCGGAAAGAGAAAATTGTTGCACTTTTAACATGCAATCATTTGTTTATACTGATCAAAATAATACGGAGACTATAGAAATCTAGGGAATAATTGAACAATTTGGATTGGAATACGGAATCTGTTTCGAATAATAGTTTTGTAATTTTTTACATTTCCAGATTTATTTATATAACATTCAATTTTTTGGTGCTTGCGCTTTTAAGATGTAAATTGTATTATTTTTGAACTGTCGATCTAATTTTTCCTGTTTAATAAATTATTAATACAATATTAATTATTACTGTTGTTAGCTATGTCGAATGTCTCTTATTCCTAAATGCTTAGAATTCGTGTACATACATATGAGCGCAGATCAGGTCTTCCCATCACGTGTTTGGAGGTATTTGCAATGATTTATTTCACAGACGAGTCTGTCTGCTTCGTAACGCCCCACAGGAACCCGGCATTATGCGAGGGCGTATATGACTCCGAAGTTTCACGAGGATTCCAATATTTACTGCCTCGCGTGCCGGATAGAGTTCTTTATACCGATTTTACGTACCAGCTGTTGTGTTTCTATCCGTAACTTCGACTTTTTCCAGAAAAAATGAGCCGCACACTTCGAGAACGCTCTGCACATGACGGTTTACGAGGATCATCGTCATCGCGACGGGCTTCTCCATCATATTTAACCCTCTGTCAGTTACATTCCGTCATACACTCCCACTGGATGGCCGAATTAAACACGTGCGCGGTCCACCCGGATTGTGTCTGTCTAGAAATGGCTCTGCTAAAGGACAGAATAATCATTAATATAATGCTGTATTTCAGCAGAAACAGATACACCGAACTATCTTCTATTGTTCTTTCTCACGTTAGTAATGTAAAATCTATAAAAAAAATTGGTCAATTATATTATTTTAGAAGAGATATAAAAAAAAATTAAAAAATAATATTATTACATAGAGAGAGAAAGAGAGATACGTATTAGCTTTTTCGTTTCTTTTGATATTACTTATTGTTAGCCGTAGAATGGGTTTGATACTGCAGTAGTGAGAGAATCAAATGTAATGTTATGGGTTTACGGCAAGCCATATGAAACACTAGAAATCTATACGTTCTTTTTTTTTTACGCTGACACGTTCTTTCTCTGTAACAATGTTATCCGTTTTCATATCCGAATTTGCCAACATGGCACGTGAAATTGGCAAACCGAAGCAATATAAATGATAAAATTATCGCGGTTAGGCGTATCTCTAAATTGATTACGTTATCATTCATTCTGTTGAATATTGATGTCGATGTTATGGAAATAATATTAGCATGGAAATATATAATATTAAAATATAATATAAAAATATTAGCATGGAAATATATATATATATATATATATGTACATATATATATATATATATATATATATATATAT
>NW_012130076.1:3221026-3226198 GCF_000143395.1 Atta cephalotes
GTGTGTGTGTGTGTGTGTGTGTGTGTGTGTGTGTGTGTGTGTGTGTGTGTGTGTGTGTGTGTGTGTGTGTGTGTGTGTGTGTGTGTGTGTGTGTGTATATATATAAAAGATAGCACATTAGACGTATTTTTAATTATTAAAAAAAATCATTTACTCATTTGTATGTCAAACTCACATAAGATAGCATACTAGACGTATTTATTTTTAATTATTAGAAAAAATCGTAAAAATCGCGTTACTACATGTTGCCTGATAGACATTAATAGAAATAATGTGCATTGATATAATGGAATATATTAACATCAATTAAGCTTTTGACAATCGAGTTATGGTTTGTCTAATCATTATCTGGTTGATAAGCGAATTTGTTTTCAAATAGATGATTGTGGTTTTTCAGTGCGGATTGTTTGAATTGACTAATATTGTAATTGCACACAGCGAAACATTATGGCAACTGATAATTGTGCAAATAAACGCGACTGTATGTAAAGTGATAATATGGATTTTCTATGTAGCGATAATGTTACTTACGATTCTCGGTTTTATCCAACTTAATTGAAATATGTTTTAACCGCAAGATAATTTTAGGTACGAATTATCTCTTAATCTGAAGATAATAGAATATATATATACAGAGAGCCAGGAATGAGTACAATGTATACATTCCTTAATGAAGTTCAGTGCTTCTGCGGGCGAATATAATTCGCAACTGGAAATTAACTGTCGCATCGAAATAAATTACAAGTATTTTTACTATTTAATCTTTGGTGCTCAAAGCTCTTCGAAATTTCTTGCGATGAAGATTTTAATTAATGCATACTAATTATTCAAGTGAGCTTATTAACAATTAGCATTCATCGAAAATGGCTTTGTCGCGCGAAAATGGCTTCCACTGCCATTAACAGAGTCTTTTTGTCAGCTACTAAACCGCCATTTCGTTGACACGTATCATGATGTAAAAAATGTGAAGCAGACAGTAACTTTATCGTACATAAGTGCCGCTACGGGAAAGTGCCGGCGCTCTTTATGGCTCTCGCCAAAGAACTTGGAATATCTTCGCGGAGAATGGGCCATTCCTGATGAGAATTACAGTCCTCTCTCGTTGTCTGCGACGACCATTCGTTCAGCACTGCAGTTGAGAAAGTCATTGTTCTAACGTGAATTTTCGTCAATTAATCGTCGCACCGGTTCCATGCGTCGTCCTTCGCACATATCCTATTCATCCAAATTAAATCGAGACGAGATAGAATTCCATTTGGCGTACAGCCGAATGCGCTCTGTTCTGCCGCGCCGCGCCGGTTAGATATCGCTGTTGCGTGCTACAGCGTCTACCACGCTTGCTTCCCGTTATTAACGGAGTTATTTTTACCATAGCTTATATATACAATCTCCGGGGAAGTCACTTGTGTATAGAAGTCGTTGAACCTCAATACTCGGTAATCCTTATCGCGAATGTGAGACACGTGGAAGATCCTCGGCGTTTTCACTGTACCGAACGACGAATAACGACGATAGGGTATTCAAGAGTGGTACCGTAACTATTTGCGTTATCGAAGCGATACGCCTCCAGGCGACGATACCTCGCCTTGTAAGATTCCTCACGAATTCACGCTGTTCACCAATATATGGTGCAGAATCGATCGTTCGCGGTCATTACTCGTGCACATGCTGCGAATGGGAAGTGATCCGAGACTAGACAGAAGCGGAGATGAAAGGCCGTCGGGGCAACAAGGGTGAACGTATGGCGTTTTGAAAGTTTCAACAGAGCTAGCAGCGTGCAATACGTATGGTACCGTTGACCATGCTTCCACGAAATTGTAATTGCTAATCGACGCCTCGGTCGTTATTTGCCGCAACCAAATTGAATTCGACCGCATATGAAATTGATCCATAATATGAGCCTCAATCTCTCCTTCTTCAGTATTTTTCAACCATTAATAGCAGAAAATAGATTAATAATTGATTGTCATATAATTTTGTGGTATTTACTAATTCATTAACCACTAATTAGGAACACCACAATTAATTTTGGGTTCATCCTGGGTTTCTCCAATGGCGGAAAAGCGAACGTATTTCTTTCGAGAGTTTTGGTAACGTTGCACGTTGCATATTTACGAGTATGGTCTTTTAAAGCTCGACGCTATTGCGATGCGACATGCTCTAATCGTAACACGTACCGAAACAAAAATGCATATTCATTCGTTTATTATCATTCACTTTCTACACACTGCAGTGACTTTTTATGTAAGCCGAATGATTAAATTGATTTTGAAAAATGATTTTTAGTGAAAATGTCTGTAGTTACCTATTAACTTACTCGCTAGAGTACTATCGGCTTTTACATCGCATCGTTACAACATCATTATTCTAACGATAATACGTGCTATGGCGCGATCGTTTCCTGAACGGTGTAATTTAGAACGACCATATAACGCGCTTTGGGCGTTAGCCCACAATTCCGAGAGCGTTCCAGACTGTATAGCGAATGAAATTTGTTTCGATTGGCGAGCATCGATTTCGTGCTCACAAACTATTCCTTTGACGTGTGCATTTTCCCTTAGATTTCATCGTCGCTCCTTCGAGAGCTCTCTCCAGCATGTCCATGCCGAAAGTAAATGCAGTTCGCGTATGGAGGCGTCGAGTGCGGTCACGACATCATGGTATAGGTACTTGAGTGGAAACTAAATTAAGTTCGATTGTGAAACACGAAACAACGGCGTGCATATTCGATATCAGAGATTCGCACGATCGAAGGTATCATTGCAGATTCCAAATCATTACCTCATCCAAGTCATCGAATCATTCGTTGTGCGATGCTAAATAAATACGTTTCATTTTTAAGGCAAGTTTTATTTAAATTTATTAGACATTACTTATCGTGATTTAAAACATTAGAAATTTATATAGATATATTCATTAAACGAGATAGGATAAAATGTATATTCCCTCGGCGACCTCTTCTCGTGCGATGCCGTTAGGCTTGTAATTTACTTTCTGATTATGTCACCCTAAAACGAGCGTCGGTCTATTCCAGCGTTCCGTGGTCCAGCGAAGGCGCTCTTCTGTGTGTTATATTACCGGATGACAAGCGTGATTACCTTCGTCTAACAATGTAGTTGTTCGTTGGAAGAGTCACGGTCTCAATTCCACAGACTTAAAATTTCATGTTGAAGAACGCCATACGGACGAGGACGTTACGTTTAAGCCGTACTTTGTACAGTAGTGTATCGTTTGTTTGCACGCGTACCTCTACAATACTCGTACTCCTGTGATATAACGAATAATTGATGATCGGCCTCTTGTTTGTCTCGTATAAGTAGAGCTTAGTTATTCTATTAAGCTCGTGACGTGGCCGATCGGCGCGTGATACAGCTTACCATTCACCACGTTTACGTGGAAACCAGGGACGCAGCTTGGATGCGAACATGTAACTTGATTACGTTTGGTACATACAAATCTCAACAATAATTTATCCTGCGAATCATCAACGCCAGACTTTGGTTTGCGCAGATATCAATGGTATTTTGGAGCAAATGCTAGAGGGGTTTGTATTAAACACGCGAGGACGCGAAATATGCAATTTACCTTTAATTGAACAATTTCCATGGGTGTAATTTTATACTGAATTTACCACAATTATATATACAATATATACACACACACACACACACACACACACACACACACACACACACACACACACATACATATATACATACACGTATGTATATACTGAAATGTTACATATGTATACTATTCGCATAACTTTCCGAATATTCCGAAAAATAAAATAAAAATATACACCAAATATACACTTTTACATCTTTTTTATTTTAACAATTTAATTATAATAATTTGACTTTTTATTTTTAAAAATAAAATAACTATAAAAGTATATATATGACTTGATATATATATTATTTGAAAAACCTACAATTTTTTATTATTAAAAAGTTTTTCTTTTGTTTCTATTATAGTTTTACATATTTTAAGCATTTTGTTAATTAATTTTTCAAGCGTACCTAATGATATTTCTCTCCAGGCACTTTGGAGACACTGCCAGAGTTGTGAGTTGATCCGTGGACTCACTTTTCTGATCCATCTATCGGAAGTTTTTTGTTGAAAAACTTGTAAGTTTGCCAGACAACATATCAAACTATGACAGATATTTTTTTGTTATTTTCTACTTTAAAAAGATCAATTAAATTATGTCGTTAAAATAAAAAGTTTACGTAAGAATATTTTATTTTATTTTTAAAGATGTTCAGGAACTTATAAACAATATATATATGTGTATATGTGTTATATGTACATATATATTGCATGTATTACGTTTGTATTATATTTTTATTAACCATAATTTTGTTTATTAAACAAGATCTCCTTAATTAAACTCTTCATATTTTTACTTGATTTTCCACTTATCATGATTTCTGCATGAAGAATCTTTAACCCTTTGAGCAGTGAGTTTACGCAGTGCTATCCGGTTTGAAGTGAGTTTTTTGCATATTAAAATCATTGATTTTTAAAATCAGATTATAAGTAGATTCGTCAGTAGTTTCGCTATTTTAAATATTATTTTTATTAATAAATTAACGGCATTAGTACTTTGACACAAAATTCAAAATATATTCGTATCACAGTCGATTTGCTCAAAGATTTAAATGAATACATACATATATGACTATAAATAGACTCATACACACATATATTTTAAATTCAAAATCAAGTGGATTTATCAAGGATTAAGATATAGCCATTATTTCACAAAGCTTGGTAAAGAACGTTCGTATATCGATGTTAATCCCTAGTAGGGGACAATAGCGCGAAAACTTTAGCAGTTTCACGCTCGATCTATAAGAGGTTGTTGCCCATTCAGTAGTCGACTTCATCGTCGAAAGTACTTTGAAAGAGAGCCTTAGAGCAACCATTCTTTATTACGGTTAACACGTAATATCGAAAGATGAACATTTTATGTGGGAGCAAGATTCAGTTAGAGAGAATACATCAAATAGTAAAGAGGTGATTCATTGAAAAACCTTTGAGAGAAGATCTTATGTCCATAATAGCTTATCTAATGTTTGATTGTATTGATTATATGTATTTACAGACAAGAGAGAGAGAGAGAGAGAGAGAGAGAGAGAGAGAGAGAGAGAGAGAGAGATATACTAG
>NW_012130076.1:3227011-3232458 GCF_000143395.1 Atta cephalotes
AGAGAGAGAGAGAGATATCAGTATTTCATACGTATATATTACACGTATTCTTTATATTAATAGACAGTTCTCAAATAAATAATTTTTTAGATATTAGAAGGAAATGAATTGTAAAAACTATTGTAATATTTGTGGAAATAAATTTTTCTGAAGAAACGACACATTTGTACCTTATATGAAAAAATTTTATAATTCTATTAAAGAATATCTATTAAAGAATTTTTTTTATTTATATTATATTAGGATTGCAGTGTTTGAATTTTGAAAATTTATGATACAATTTTAAATAATACATTGTATTTAAAAGTATAATATATGTATAACATTAAAGGAAATAAAATTATAGAAATTGCATATTTTAATTAAATTCTATACATATCGATAATAATACATAATTCTTATTCATGTGATAGGTATTTAATATTTAAATAACGAATAATTAAAGAGTAATAACTGCGCGGTAATTTATGCTATTATTTAATAGTATTTTTGGATTTCTTATATTGACTAAAATAAAGTAAAATCGGTTTTGTTTTAGTCAATGTAAAGAATCCAGAAATGTAATTGTTGAATAATAACGCATGAATTACCGCGCAGTTATTATTTTTAATTGCTCGTTATTTGAATATTAATCTGTTGATAAATCTCGAGAATCCATGTTTATCCTGGTGTTAATACGTATTTATTCATAATGTAAGAAATTATTAAAATTCTTAAAAGATTATATTTTTAAATTTTGTTATATTTTATTCTAATTTAACACAGCACTTTAACATAGAACTTTAAGCAGATTACTTACAGATTACAGTTACTTAGGAATTTTACTGCGATAATAATAGAAACGAAAGAACTAGAAACGTTTTTGTCGGGAATATTGCACGCTATTAAAATTCGCACGACAATCCACAAAAACCATCGTATCGATTTTCTGATTCCACTTGTGCACAACTGTTACCGGCTTTACGCTCACTTTATGCGCGTTGTGAGCCTTTTCCACATCAGATTACCTCCACACCGTCTGGCAATATACACATCTCATGTGTATTTCAACGAGGAAATACCTCGTTTCCTCGGAGTTCTTCCTGTGAGGAGAAGACAGATTTATTAAAAGGAAGAAGGAGATTATTTTAAGCCCTCTTTTCTTAAGAGACTTAACAAAATTTGTACGCTATCATTAGTAAGAAAATCAGAGAGTATCGTTTAAACAGAAATTAGTGGTCGGAGTAAAGTAATAGTCTACTTAAATAATTTTCGCTATAATCTCTGTTAATCCATTCTGTCTACTAAAACTTGTTGCAGAAATAGCTTCTATATTAATAGGTTTAATTCATGAAAGTAGTCCGTTGAGTAATAATACTTGTGTGCTGCGAAATGTTCGGCATCTGCGACGGTCTTAATAACGGTATATCTCGGATAACGCTGGTTTGCGCAATATATCGCCGTGATACTTGTCTTGCGATAACGAATCGCTATCGCTGGCAAAAAACGTCGGCTCGCGATGCGGGAAACCGTTGGGGAAGCTTTATACTTCCAATATTATCTCGCCCGCAATTTCTCACTGGAAGTCGGCCTGGCCCATGTCCGTAATGTTCCTCGGGCTTAATTCTTCGGACTTATGATCTTTCGACCTACATTCAGAGGAGGCGGAACGATATACCATTATCTAGCTAGCGAATTTCACATTACGCCGCGATCATTACAAAGACGAGAGCCATCCTTCTTCCATGGAAACTTTACGAAGCAATCTTGTTTATTTACCTTAACCCGGTCCTCCATCTGTAAATTACTTTCAAACTCCGCACACTTTCCCGTGATAGTCACTTCCTTCGACCAGGTGCTCCTGACACGGGAAAGCTTCGAGTCAATCGTTCGAAAGCTAGTCTTCTGTAACTTCTCGTTTCGTCGAAGAAAGTTACGAAACGGACACCGATCTCTTAAGTTTTACCCTTTTGCCTATTCTGTTACACATGAAAGTCTCAGAGAAGCAAAACATGCATACATATACAGTCCGGGAATCATGTTTCGAAATGTAATTCATTCACCTTCAAATTCATTTTCTTACAACTGTCTTCGAATGACACGGGCTCTCTCCTGAGAATTCTCATGAAATGTCATAAGGCGCATAAACTTCCGCGTCACGATCCAGCTGTCGTCAGACGCGTCTCGGCGACAGAGCGCGTCTTAACTAAAAATAGCGAGAGAGACACGCGTGGGAGGCCACCGACGTACTAAATTAGAATGCTCGCATTTCCTTAATGAGCGAGAACGTATGGACCGCCGGAATCTGGTCGTGCCTTCCCTTATGTGCGAGTGAAACGGCGTATAGTAAGAAGGAAAAGGACGTATAATAGATGCGACGATGACAAGGAGACGATGCCAATTCCTGACGACATTTACACGACGGATATGGAACTGCTGTGAGATAAAAAAGGAGAAAGGGAGAATTCCTCCTTCATTTCCTGCATGACGAATGATCTGTCAGGTGGTTGCCTTCTAGTGCAACAGACGTAGAAGCTCGCAGAAAATACGCTTACTATGTGTGTTACCCTTTGAAAGCGTGCCAAAATGTGCTTGCCGCGCAAGGGCTATGAATGACCGCGAAATCTGTTAAAAGCATGTGAATACTCTCACTCTTCTTTAATCGCGGCTACGAGCTTGCAGTATAGGTATATTATGATTGCATCATTTACGTATAAAGTACAATCGCACGATCTATGCGGATTTAGCTTTAGAAAGAAAAATGAAAAATGTGATAATGCTGATAAATTATTTTTGTTATTGTGCGATATTTTTTATTTTTAGTTTAATATTGAATATTTGAGTATTATAAATATACAAGATGACTCAAGATTTAATCTGTCCACATTGATATCTTGAAAATCAAAGATGAAAAATGAAAATTATGAAAAAGATTCATTAATGGAATTATTTTCAATTTGAGATAAAACAGAAAATCCTATAAATACACTTTCATACTGCATTTTAAGAGGAAAAAGAGAGAGAAAATTATTTAATTGAATTTTCCTACAAAAATAAAACTAATCGATAGAGCTCGTCCATCTTTTATAGTTTCCGTGAACAGATTGATCGAATAGGAATCGATACTCTCCAGAAACGATTTCAAAAATTCGTTGTGGTCATAATATCGAAAATATGGTATAGCTTTAATATCATAGGTCAATGGATTCGTCTTTTAAACTCTATCGATTGATTTTATTTTTATAAAGGGATTCCATTAAAAGAATTTGATCTCCCTTTCTTCCCTGAAATACGGTTTTGTTCGCGCTAAAAATCATCTCAAAGTAATTCTCTCTATTGAGGCTTTTATATAATTTTTCATCTATTTCTGATAGTTTTCCGAGACATCGGTATAGAAGATTGAATCGAATATCCCGTATAAGACTTCAACAATAGGTAACATCATTACCTAATAAATATATTAGTAATTTGATAAATATATTATGCATTGCAGTCCCCCATAAAAATAATGTAGATACGTTATAACGATATATTTAACGAGATATTTTTCTCATGCGTTTTGGTATTTTCCGACATTACGCGCCAAGAGATTATTCGCCGCATAATATAATTTTCCCGCACGGTCAGCAGCATCACGTTATTCTCGTGTGTCGATAGATAACGTCACTTCTTCCTCATCGAAGCAGCTTATTGAATCTGCAATCGTGTGTATGACAGGGACCTATTGATGTTTCGTGTCTGGCTTGGATGTCAGAGATATGGATAAACGAACGAAGCTGGAACACCCTGATTCACGCTGGTTAATCGATCGTTACTACGAAGAGATGTGATATTGTTAGGCTCGTTCTCTCGTTATATCTCACATTTTTCACTGCATCAATTTCATGGTACAACCGTACGTGAGAATCGAGAATTGTCGTTTTAACATTTCCACGACCATTTTTGAGAAATGATGAATTTAGTATATGTATTAATGAAACTAATTGTGCCAAATCACGATTCGGCGAGAGAAATTTCGATTTCCGTGATCATTGTAGCTATATATATGGATAGAAAGCATCGGATTACCGTTTTAATACGCTAAAATGATATCTTTTTCCACATGTCGTATTATGAATTACCTACAGAAGCCTGTATTGTGCGCTTTGAAAATGAAAAAAAAACATAAGAGAAGTAACATTTATTATTTATTAATTTATTAAATGTTACTTAAATAAAATGATTGAATTGAGAAGTAAAATAAAAAATTAAATAGTAGAATAATAAAATAAAAATTTAAGTTTTTTGAATTACATGTTTTGAGTTAAATGTTTTTTTACGATTTCAAAGTGGAAAAGAATTTTTCTATCTTGCACTCAAAGGCGCTTTTCGAAATGTCAACTCTAAGTTACCACATTCCGCGTATGTTCAGAAGAGAGTATATCTTGCTATCTTCCAATAAGTCTATGAACGATGTCAGTCGTTCGCCAGTTGGCCACTTACTTCCACATCGCAGGTCAAAGTCGTCTTTGAGAATTTTGTTGAAAAACATTCAAACCTTATATTCTCCTTTTTATATGAAATAACATAACATCGTTCTTAAGTTAATACGAATTTTACAAGCACATACACATAAATAAGATATATTATATTTCAACTACAAAAATATTTCGCTTTTTGTGAAAATTTGATTCTTTAGAGACATAGCTGAGAGTCTTGTTTTAATATTCTGATTTAATTTTTCGAAAAATTAGACAGTATGAAAGAGATCGTGAAGTAATTTATAACTTTAGAATTTTGAAAAATGTACGCAATAAATATACAAATTATGATTTTATTGTGTCTTACAAGTATAATTTGAATAAGTTCATTGCTGTATGAAGTTACATATTGATGCCTATAATTCCATAATTATGATTATTCCTGCAATAATTTTTACTTTATCTTACATATATTTTTTACATGCGCCAAAAAACCTAAGAATAATATAGTAACGTATACAATGACTAATATAAGATTGTAATGCTTTTATGTACATAGGTATTAATCAAAAGAACTTTTAAAGAACTAATATATAAGAATAATATAAATACTTTAATCAAAATTATATCATATAATTTGAATAAATTATTATTTTGTTTTATTGTGTTATATATTTTTAGTTAAGATATATTTTTGATAAAACTAAAAATTACAACACACATAAGCGTTTCAGTTGTTTATAAAATATAATCTGATAACAGCGTTATGTCAGCGTTTTTGTCACATTTGGTTACTAAAAAGTTTCGTAATTTAAAAGCATTGAAAAGAATTCCAGTGAATTAGCTGACGTTTAATTTATTTCTAGCCGAATATCGACTCTGTGAAAATTACTTTTGACTTTAATTAAGTTTCAAAGCGATGGAACTCGTTCTTAATCAACCTAAAATGTGTCAGTTCTATGATGTGAGAAAGAGAGAGAAAGAGAGAGGGGGAAGAGGGAGGGAGGG
>NW_012130076.1:3233646-3235904 GCF_000143395.1 Atta cephalotes
GAGAGAGAGAGAGATAAAACAAAAATTTCAATTTTTTTGCGTAAGTACTTTGAATCAAGATTATTTATGTTTATGCAAAGTTTTATTGCATTTATTACTTAATTGTTTCATAAATAAATAAAAATTAATAAATAAAGTAAAATTAATTCATTTATAGAATAACTAAGGAGGTGAATTGCAATAAAATTTTGCATAAATACTCTTGATCATTTAAAGTATTAGGTGTACAACTTTGCTTTCGCCGTTTTTTTCCGAAATTCGAGGCTTTATTGTAAAAAACTGGTTATACATTTATGATTCAAAGTATTGTCCATCGCTGGCCACTACTTTCTCCTATCTTTCGGGTAGCGTACGAATCCCGCGTCGAAAAAACTGGTCATCTTTTGAGGCTATCCACGAATCGATCCAATTTTTTACTTCTTCATAAGACCGAAAGTGCTGGTCAGCCAGGCCGTGTGCCATTAATCGAAACAAGTGATAGTCAGAGGGAACAACGTCTGGAGAATACGGCGGGTGGGGTAGGACTTCCCATTTCACAACGTTTCCAAGTATATCTTGATCACTTTCGCAACATGGGATCGAGCATTGTCATGTTGCAAAATCACTTTATCGTGTCTTTCGTTGTATTGCGGCCGTTTGTCTTTCAATGCTCGGCTCAAATGTATCAATTGCGTTCGATATCGATCGCCTGTGATTGTTTCAGTCGGTTTTAACAGTTCATAATACACTACGCCGAGCTGGTCCCACCAAATACAGAGCATGATCTTGGACGTCAAAATCACCGTTCTTGAAGCGTTGAAACCACTCGTGACACGTTCTTTCACTAATAGCGGCCTCACCATAAGTATTTGAGAGCATTCGATGAGCCTCAGCCGCAGATTTCTTCATATTGAAGCAAAAAATTAAAACCTCCCGCAAATGACGAGAATTTGACTCGTAAACTGACATTTTCAATCGAGAATAACTTTATGATGCAGACACAAATCGACTAATGTTTCTATGGGGTTATGTTGACAGATGCCCAAGTTTATGTTGTATGACGTCTATGATCTATTTATTTCGATTACCACTTACCGCTAAAGCCATCTATAGAAAAACGGCGGAAGCAAAGTTGTACACCTAATACTTTTACAAAAAATTGAGGCTTTTATTAACATTACATATTGAAGTATTATAACAAATAAATAATAATTTAGTGAATAAATGATAAAAATATATTATTACACCCAAAAAAAATATTCTGCCATTTAGCAGTTCCGTATTAATGTCAGATTTCCTATTTATATATGATCAAAAGGATATTCTATAAAGTAAAGGAATTTTGTATAATCATAAAGTACTGGATCTAGAATTGCAATTCTCTCAATACTAGAAGAATGTCTTACATGTATTGACGTGCATGTGTATTACATAAATAAATTATGACAAATTTCTTCTAACAAATAAGTGTGCCGCTAATATTTTGTATTTTCTTTTATTTCAAAAGACTATTTGAGTTATTGTAATAGAATTTTCTATAGAGGAATTTTTTATTATAGTTCATGTGTCCCCATTTTTATAGATAAATATATATTATAAATACATTCACCTGATTAATGTAAGATTAATGTAAAATTTTTTGCTTAGAGGAAATCCCCGCTTATCGGTAGAACGATGTTATTTATTTAATTGTTTCATATATATATATATATATATATACATAGTTTTATTTTATATATTTATTATTTTATATAGTTTTTATATATTTTTTATATATTTTATTTTATATATTTACATAGTTTTATATGAAAAGTATAAATATTACATTTCTAATTTTAATTACATTTCTAATTTTAAAATTTTGCAGGGATTATGTTGCCAATACAACCTTAATTGTTTGTTGTAAAAATATGATTAAAATTATTTATTTTAAAAAATTTCGAATTACGGATAAATAAAAATGAAGATCTTTAATATATTAAAATTCTGAAAGGTAAACAAATAAAATAATTATTTATTTAAATAACTATTGGATTATAAACAAATAAAATCGAAGATCTTTAATTAATATTTTAAATTTCTGGAAAGTGAATAAACAGTAAAATTTTATTTTATTTTATTTTTTAATTAATTTAAGGCGAACTTTACTTTAGTAGAATTTTAATCGAGTTTAATTTAATGCTATATGGAAGTAGAGCGAGAGAGAGAGAGAGAGAGGGGGAGGGGGGGGGGAGGGAATAATTTACTGAAGTATACTAAAAATTTAGTTAGATACAGGG
>NW_012130076.1:3235987-3254767 GCF_000143395.1 Atta cephalotes
ATAGACTAAACTAAGAAGAAAAGTATTCATTTTGCAATTTCCGTAATAGTTAACAAGATATCAATTGCTAAAAATTGCCGAAAATTGAGTCTTCAATAATTTTTTACTCAAATTACTATCAACTTTACAAAAAAAATTGCAAGAGACAAAAATTGTTTATTTTCTTCTCATAGAACTCTAAGAATTTTTTTTAGAATTTTTTACCGTATTTTCTCATGTTGGTAAAAATGAGAGAAAATGCAGTGCTAAAAAGTTGATAAAAAATTCTGAAAAAATTTGTAAAGTTCTATGAAAAGAAAATAAACGATTTTTGTCCATTCTGCCATTGTGCGAAAACCTTATCATTAATTTCCAAACACCCTGTATAGTAAAATATACATCGTGTATTCTTGATGTGCATTCGTGAGATCAAATTAGGTCAGAATGTCTAAATGAAAAAAGACGCGGAAGTTTGGTTTATCACATTGTTTACGAAAGCTTCTAATCAGAGAACCGAAATAAATCCCGTAAAAAACTTTTATCACTGCAACGCTGTAAGGTGATACCGTTGAAAGATTACCAAGTACGGTTAAATCGTTTTCTGATTTAATTAAATGTTCTACAAAGCGAATAATTTCTTCTTTCTGCAAATCGAAACTCGCAAGCGACTTTATAAAATTCTAGTAGTAAATCAAATCGGTTCTGGCGTAAAATCGCGCGTACGAGGATCGATCTGATGGCCTGTGCCGCACCGTCACGCTCTCATGCCATTCCTATAGTACACTTTTTATTTAGGGACAATTTGCACATATTGCCGGCTATATCACAAGAGCTTTATGGCCAGCAAAAATTTTTACTATGTAGGCGGAAGTTGAGAATGAAGCACAGCCTCTGGTCGTGTTCCGTTTGTACAGCCCGCGTTATATACAAAAAAAAGAATTTTCCGTGAATGTTCTGTGTAAAGTTAATTGAGTTTGTATCGTTCTTTGCTTTTTTTCAATACAGCGACTGCCGCTATCATTGCGTTAGTTCTGAAGCGTGCTACATAACACATGTCCATTAAACGGTAGAAAATTGATTTGATGCGCCCAAAAATTCATTGCGGATTACGCGAAGCAAAAAAGTATCATATTTTCGTGTTATTTGAATTCGACACTATAATAATATTTTGCAGTATTTTTTTATTTTATCTACAGCTGTCATCGATAAAAAGTTTTGTATTGTATCGAAACTTCCCAATATGTCGTCAATTAGTACATAAAAGATAACAAATAAACATTCGTTATTTTTCCATAAAGTTTCTCTCATTTTAGAAGAGATCAGATTTAGTTCATCGAATTTAATTCACACGATAAATGCGATAAGTGAAAATGAGGAGCAACTACATACGAATTCTAATTTATAAAATGCAATCCATTAAAAAAAAAATCTAAAACGATTTTTAGATGCGCATTCGTCTCCCTGTAAAAATATAAAAAATGTTTACAATGTATTGCACGTCATAAATGCTTGATAGTATAAAAACATTGCAGTATCTGGTAACGGTGCAATTAGATCCACGATAAAACTTGTTTCTATTGCAGATAAATATTCCATGTGTATCCAGAAATATTTGGAAATATTTGGATTTAATCGGAGAAAATAAATTTAGCAATAAACAAATTATACGTTCGCATGAATGATATTATCTGTTTTTCACGGAGTTTCCTTATTGATTACGGAAGGCGAAGCGATACTGGAAACCGAGAAGGAAGCTTCTCTAATCGAACTTCCCGAGTTCGTTCGGGACGCGATTAAGATCGCGTATCGTATCTACCGGTCGTCAAAGATCGAACTTTCAGCGACGCTACTCGATTCGTGCCCCTTGATTCGTTAATTCCATTCCAGCGCTCGCGTCGACGTTGATAGAAAAAAAAAGAAGGAAAGAAATCGCCGAACCGAGGGAACGACTTGGAAACTTCACTGCAAACTCAATCTTCGGGATTACCAATACTCGGTCTCATTCATATAAACTTATCCTCTTGCTCTTCCGGCGGGAATGGCCCGCCGTATGTATATAACTATATAACTCTACAGCATATATTCTATTTTTCCTCTTTTTTTTCAGTGTTTCTTTTTCTTCTCGCGGTCAGATTTCGCGGGGATAAATTACTTCCCGAGGATTATTCGACGTCGTGATGCTCTTACGATTCGCAGATTTCGTGCGCGCGTTAACTTCTGACTGAAATAAAATCGCGATACCTGAGATTTTCTTGTCAGCCAAGCAGCGCACTAACATACGCGTAAAGGAACTGCAAAGAGGAAATGCCGGCATCTAGTTCCACCGCCGAGCGCTTCTCATGCGCTTTCCATTCTTCCTCGTTTTCTGTCCGCATGGCTTATCGATCCGACCTTATTTATATGGCGCATGCCCGATCGCGCAAATATAGCGTCGTTGGGATAGAATGAATTTTGCCTAAATCGTAAAATCGATAGCCATCAAGGCTTTTAGAACACTGAAGAGCGCTGCGATGGCGAAAGTATGATGAAGTGGGATAAGAATATTGTATATCATGTCATATTCTATTATATTTATTGCTCCTCCAATTAATTTTGAGGAAACTTTTCCTTAACTAAAATTTGATTAGATTCTCGCATCTTTATAGCACACGTAATGTACATAGATGTTCGATTTTATTTTATAAATTTCGTAAACTATCTTTAGAAGGAAGATGTAGAAAAAAATAGAAAGGTAGCTTAATTTACACTATTTTGATGTAAAGAAGATAAAAGAAGCCAGTGATTTATTTTGTAATATAATTGATTTTAAATTTTTTAAATTCGTGGTATATACATATTTATAGATTATAGTATATTTAAAAAAAATATAATTATATTAGAAAAAAATAACTATTCAAAAAAATAATATTAAGAAGTCAGCTATTATAGAACTGATAAAAGCGTATAGGAAAAGTGAAAAAGAGTATGGGAATAACTACATATAATAATAATACGCATTCGCTTATGTATAATAAAAGACTTAATTTTAACTAAAACGAACGTTACTGGAGCGAATTCTTCAAATACTTCAAATAGGGCAAAAAGTACTTTGCTTAGGTACGCGAACTTGTTAGCAATGCGTTTCAAACCTTATCGCAACTCGCTCCCGGGAAAGAAGGGTAGAAAGAGAAGGAGGAGAGAGCTGTTCTCGGTTTTACCTGTTCCAGTTATAGAAGAACTGGGATTTTGCTAGCATGTATCCAGGTCAGTCAACGGAGACCGACTTTACGAGTAGGAACTTTCAATAAGATCCGCGGTCCTCCTCGAAACGTTGCCGAACCTGCTTCACGTATAGTGAATCCAAATCGTGACGTCGGTATGCTCATTCGCATAGAAACTTACATGATCGTCGAATCGAATTCCGAATTCTTTATCCCGTCCGTAACCGTTGTCTGTGTCTCCGGCCTCCTCCAAAATCCTTCACTTCAATCTGTAACCTCAACCTTCTTCCTTTATATCGGCGGAAGTCATGCTTTGCCATAGCAAAGATTTGCCATAGCAAAGATGAATATTTCCTTCTTCTTCTCTTTCTCTCGGTACATGTCGATTCACTTTTTCTGCTTAAAGTTCCATACGCAACGTTCTAAAGTAAGTTCCGCCAATTCAAATTTCAATCCAGAGTATTTTTTTTGGA
The DNA here is from genome assembly GCF_000143395.1 of Atta cephalotes. Classification (NCBI taxonomy): domain Eukaryota; kingdom Metazoa; phylum Arthropoda; class Insecta; order Hymenoptera; family Formicidae; genus Atta; species Atta cephalotes. The sequence goes on from NW_012130076.1 coordinate 3,239,640, forward strand.
ATACGTTTTGAAGTTCTCAAAAGTCATCTTTGTTCTTCATAAGATTTCATTGCACTTTCCACTTGACTTCCCGCTTGATATTGGGAAAATATCGTAAGAAAGTGCATTCTCGCCCAATTCGATTTTCTTCGGTTTTTTAGCTATAATTCTGTGATATGTGATATCGTTAATAGAGTTGAAATAAATTTTATAATAACTTTTAAAATAAATAAAGCAAAATAATAAATAAAGAACTACTGCTGAATTTCTACAAGATCAAAAATTTTAATGAGTTATTTGGAGAGAGTCGCTATAATTATAACTCTTGAAACACAAATAAATGTAATAATCTTTAAGCTAAGTAAAATATTAGCCAATGTAAATCGAATTTGAGAAGAATAATCAACTATGATTAAATTGATTTCTTACAGCTTAAGACTTACTACATCTATTTTTTGTTGTGTTTAATGTAGGACTAAAAGGTATTGATTAATTTTATGTGAATCAAACTGGACCCGTTGGATTACTATATAATTCAACTCAATTATTGATTTTTTAAAATTAGAATTCCTCGTTTTGATATCGATTCTATTTTACTTCAGTTAACAGTACATTTGAAACAGTAAATTTGGAATTACCGCAATGCTTAATTGATCTACGGAAAAAATGATTTGAAGTATTTGAAAATTTACATATTATGAAAATATATAACTTTTATTATTGATTATCAAAATAATTGTATAAGACATTCTTCAAATTGGTTGCTAGAATATCAAAACTTTTTGCATTGTTCATCATGTTTATTACCTACATATTATAATTACTGGTTCAACAAAATATTTTTTAGATTTGCATCTAGCTAAATATTTAGATGCTTCAGCAAAACCATGTATGTGTATTTATTTTGACTGATTTTTTTACATTATACATATATTTTATTCTCAGTTTATTCGTACTATCTATCGTTTGCACTGTCAAATATATTATGCGATTCTGTTTATTATAAGTTTGTTTATTTTTATAATATTTGGCGTGTGCAACATAGCTGGTTCTGTTTTGTTGCACGAATATAATGCATTATCATTTATAACGCATGCGTTTTCTAATTGAAAGATTGTTAATTTGAATATTGAATGTTTATTGTTCATGAATATTTTATTATATCCTGTGTCTTGAAATTAAATATATTGCCATTATATACATTTATCGTTTTTCTCGTGCTACATTTACTTTTTACTAATTCTAATACACGCACGCATGCATGCAAAAACAAAATAAATTAACATCTTAAAAACTACTACCATTATTTAATCGAATAGATGAAAAAATATAAAAATATAAAAATATAAAAATATAAATATATATTGAATATAAATTGAATAATAAATTGAATAAATGGTCAGAAAATCTTATCAATTTTCTTTAATATCATAATCTTTGTCATTTAAAAACTTTTTGTTCTACAAGTCGTATAAATGTATAAGCTAGAATTTATTTATTATGATTTTCTGATAAATCCGATATTCTATAATCTTGTTTAAATCCTCAATTGTCTTTTGCTTTATAATCATATTCTTTTATATTTGAGTGCTGTAGATTTGGATTTTTAAATCAATTACAACTGTACAAAAATAACGTGATAAACTTATTTAAAAATTATATTATAACCATAAATTAGTTTACTGATGTTTAAATTATTTAGTTACATTTTCTTGATACAAATCTTTAATACAATATAAAAATATGTTATACATTTTAACGATGTACTTTTTATTAGATATGTATAATATGTATGTATGTAACTTGTATTTTTCATTCGCAAGAATTTTTTCTCCTAATACTGTAAATTTTTTTGATAAGAAAAAAATTATGATTATTAATTATGATATCAATTTCTATTTAGCGTTATCGATAGTGAATATTATTATTTATGGAGCTTTAAAAATGATGAGCTTGAGGCATTAATTTGTTCTGGATCAGCGCAGACATAATTTTGCTATAACAATGCCGGCACGTACGATATTCATAAGCGCATTTTAATCCATCTCGCTATTAAGTACTAATTAGCTGTTGTGGGCTCTTTTATTATTTAATTACAAAATTTAATACGATTATATCTTGCGTCCGCCATTATTATGTACAGTGTCCAGTTTTTTCACTTATAAACTGTGTTTGTATGAAAATATACACTATTTAGACATTACATTTGTCATTCTTGCTTTGTTTAATTATGACAAATAAATGTTACGGAAATTTCCATATTTTTTAGCGTTTTTGTATGACGTAGAAAGCACCTTCGAACGAATTTGCTTTTTCTCATAATTTAAAGCGAGAAGATATTTCGCGTGTGTTTTATGAATGAATCATGTGTTGATCGATCATACCTGAAGAAAGAAAGATTAGTATTGTTTAAGTGTTTCCTCGACTAACGAAAATCTCGTATCTGCTAGAATTTATTAATATTTCTTCGCTTTCAAGATCTAAAATTATACTAGCCATTTTTGATCGGACATATTTCATATTCAGATATTCATGCGTCATGATTCGGACTATGTCCGACGGTTTGGAAAATATTATAGAATTATGTATAAATGGTATATGTGAAAGATTAAACACAAGATGAAAGGCAAACAATAGCCATATTATAATATATTAAATTAATAAAAATAAAATATTCAATTTTACAATTAATAAGAATAAAATATTCAATTTTAATTAATAATTATAATGTGTATAATATCTAGATATTTAAAATATGGTTGATTAAAAATGCCAGCGATAAATTATGGCAATTAGATAGACGTAAATTATATTATAAATCAATATTAGAAATGTTATCTATGTATATTTCGTTAATGTACAAACTGATGATATTGATCTTTTTGTTTCAGATTAAACATAGTGCTATTTGCGATCCAGAGTATTTATATTAGCCTGGAAGCATTAATCATCCCAACATCTCGTCGTAAGTGTGCATTTTGTATGTTTGTAACAATCGCTAACAATCAATACAATATGAAATTAAATTAACTTTTGAGTTGGGATCGTGTAATCGCATGCATGGAAAGAATAATTTTCTTGAAGTATCTAAAAGTTTAGTTATAGATTTGAAAATAATTTTGTTAGATTATCATAAATTATATAGAAAACTCAAACATCATAATTAATATTTTAACACTCCAATCAGTTTGTGCGTCACGTAATTATTTTGATAGTTTAACAAAATTTATTTTGGATCTATATTTAGCTTCTTTAGATGCCTGAGCAAAATTGTTTTTTTCATGCCTGCGCATGTACTTGTCTTTTTTTAATTCAAATTTCTTATTAAAGCATCACATACGATGACGTGGCTCCGGTGTAATTTTACGCCGCTGATTCACGATAACACATCGACATTTCGACTATGTGCTAACAGAAACGAAAGCTGATATCATCGATCCGTTACCTAGAAATTTACCTACCAGCTCGTTATCGGTTATTATCGTATGAAGCGAGTACTCGACGCATGATAAATCAATGACTCGCTCACCTAGATAAGACTCAGCGTATCGGTTACTCCATATATTTGATTCAGCACTCTTATCGCTGTTCCACCACGGATATTGCCACATACGGCGATTAGATGTTGGTCTTGCGTCGTGTTGGTCTCGCGTTCGAAACATTCGTATTGTGAAATATGAGATAGAATGATAATTTTCAACACAGGGAATGGTAAAATCATAGTTGACCAAACGTATGAAAACTATTGCATGTGGTATCCTATTTCCGAGAAATTTTACGTCCATATTTTGGTCAATAATAATAAATCGTGCGCAATCGTGCTGGTGGAATATATTATATATACTATAAAAATTTCGATTGTAATACACGAACCGAATATTTATCTGCTCACTTATTTGACCACGCTTCGCAGATATATCAGATTTAACCAGATTTTGTCACCGAGATGACATTTTGCCGACTGTAAAAAAGCTCGTGCCGAACTCGCGTGCGTATTTTCAGTTTTGCGCCGAGCACGAGAACACCGTTCGAGAGAATACGTATTTCGATTGTTACATTCGCAACAATGTATACCTGGGCGAACTCGGTTATGACACGTACTCGTATTTGTCGTATTTAAAAAAAGATTGATCGAGATCGAGCTCTGCTGAAAGTACCATTTTGTATCAAAATTTCTATAATCGCGTATATGAAGTACGTTCTTCTTTTTTTCTTAGGTAAAATTGCTAGTTAATATAACGAGAAAATCCACTGTGGGCGCATTCAAATTTTTACTATTTTTAATAAGTTCCCTGATATCATATTATTCTTATTGAATAAGTGATTAATGACGGACAACAAGGATAAAGTGATGCTGGAGCACTACTGCACTATTATGGAAAGAACGATTTTACTGTAGGTATGTCTACAAATAGCTATATAAATGTGAAAATAAATTTTATTTTAAGCCATCAAAATAATAGAACGCTCAATACTGACTGCTAGAATATCAAATTTCTTTGCAGCATGTTTGATTGCTAATCATGTTTGAGTTTTTTACAAATATTTTAATGGTCCAATAAAATGATTTTTAGATGTATCTAAATTTTTGAATGTTTTAACATTTTTTCCGTGAAAATCTGAACAGAACCAAAGTTAAATTTCCAGTCATCCAAAGTCTGGAGTTATATTTGTGCCATTGTTTCTTTGATTACGTCTCATGAAGTGCCCGAACGTATATTTCAACGTACTTATATTAGATTCGGTTGCTACTATATCGTGAAAATAACAATAATGATATCAAGTATATAAATCAGTTTCAAGTAGATGTTTCAATTTCTAAAGTAAGCAAGCAATTTGTTCTATCATATTCGGTATTGTCAAATAGAGTAGAGATTTGACTGATGACAATGATACTAATTCGCAGTTGACATCAATTAGGGAAATATTCGATTGACGTTAGTCGTGCCGTCTTTTCTGAGAAGTATAGAAATTTCCGACGCAGTGACATGAGAACGCGATAACATACGTTCATTCGTAAATGCGCATATGTATCATATTTAGCGTTAAATGTGGATACGCTGTATGAATACCTAAATATTCTTTACTCATTTATCTTTATGTTCCCAATACAGAAAACTCGTACAGATTTCGCGGGCTTTGTAGGAACTGTCGGCATGTCACGCGGCAAATTGTTTAAAATTCTGCGCTCGGATGGGCACTGCTGAATTCAAAAGGCCACTGCTGTAAATTGCCCGGACGCACGCAACCCGTGTACGGGCGACCAGTTGTCGGTCGCCCTGTATGTCCAGAAAATATCGCCACTCCGGAATATTTTGGAATTGCGTACTCGCGCACGAGACGAGATGAGAGACCGACGCGATGGGACGAGTCCCCGGGCTTGCTCGTTCCAGTCGTCGTCGACGCGCGCTGGTTGCAGCAATTCGACGTATCCTGAAACTCGACTGTCCAAATTTTACCACCACGGCCGCGCCCGGAATGCATGCTCTCGAGTTGTGCCTTCGGCTGGAAGACTCACATCATGTATCAGAGGCCGTGCTTTGTGTACATAATGTAATTTGCAGGACAAATTCACATCTCAAACGGATGGATATAGGATGGATACAGACGCAATTTCACATTGCTGTTCCATGTCTGAAATCCGGGTACGTTTGGAGTTAATTAATTCATATGACACTCTGGACATTCGATGGATTTGTTTCATCGAATCTATACCTTTGTTGATTATCGCGAAATCGGATTATTATCGATGTTTGTCTCATTTTCTTGGATAATGCAACATTCGTGGTTGATAATTTATGATGATTCATGCTGCATAAGCTTCTAATAGACTTAACATTGTGCCATAGATATAAAGCGGATTTAGGACGAGTTTAAAGTCTGAAAAGGTATTCAACGCAAAGCCAGAATCCCACGGGATTTAATACTAGCGCGCCGGTTGATTACTTTCTCAGACATTCTTAAAGTCTTTCTGTGCTGTGGCGCAAATTTAACTTTATTATCAAATATGGCCAAGGAATAAAATCAAAGCTAGTGGTATGTTGATATAACAAATTTGGTTTGAAGCTTGAGTAATAATACAACATATTGAATAATACAACATATTGATGTTTTCCTGGTTCATTTCTCAGACACTCAAGTTCTTCTTTGTTGTGACGCAAACTTAACTTCATTATACGGAAAGAACAATTTTGCTATTTTGCTAAAATACTTTAAAATTTATTAAATACAGATTTGGAAATAATTTTATTAGACGATAAAAATATTTGTACATAGAAAACTTAAACAATGCTGTACAAAATTTTGATATTCAATTTGAATGTTTTTCATTGGTGAGTGGTACGAGATTATCATCGTGCATGATTTTTCCTGCCAAAGGGGTCGGACACTTCAAATATTATTTAGAGTTTAATCTTATAATGATCATATATCATCGGATTTTCGATGGCAAACAAGATGTTTCGCGGACATCAGATCGGACTTTGGCATTGTGATCTAATATCTAACGATGATTATTTCACCTAGCGCGGTGAACAAACTTGATCTTCACTGCGGTGAAGATTAGGCGAATCGCGGCGTCTGTGATCCTTTTGTCGCGTTTGTCGCAAGTTGCCGATCCGCCGTCGCTCCTGATTGGTCGAAATCTATCAATCGTAGACGAATATGAGAAGGATCGAATCGCACGAAATTTGGAGAAGTCAATATTTCGAGAGAACGCGAAGAGGTAGCAAGTCTATCGATCGAGCGCGAATCCGTACGATTTTGAGGTGCTGAAGTTAGTTAAGTCAGTCTGATCTTAGTGTCCGCAAGTATTACTCTCGTGATTCAGGGTTTTTCCCTAGGCGTCATAACGAGGTTATCGTGAACCAGGACTTTAGTTCCCAGGCGTATACGCGAAAGTGTCCGAACAGGCGACTTAGGGTAACAATCCGCAGTCGAAATAGTGTTAACAGTAACTAATAGTGATAAATAATTGAGAAATTGTACGATAAACAGAACAGTGTACATAAATAAAAAAATAAACAGTTTTTTTCAAATCGAAACCAACATTGTGATATTAGTAGTTATCACATTGACTAGGTGAACATTCATAATTGTTTTGTTGATCCAACAAAATTTTCAGATGTATATTTAATTAAATTTTTCGATATTTCAGCAAAACCGTTCTTTTCATGTATCAAATATGGCCATTAAAAAATTAAATCTAAAGTTAGTGATATTTTGTTATAACAAATTTCATTCAAAGCTCGAGTAATAATAATACATATTCATGTTCTCTTGTTATAATAACCATACATATCAATAATAGTTTCATCAATTAAGTTTAACGTTATTATTGTACATTCGAAATATATATATATATATATACATATATAGTATACAATGTAACAATGCAATATAATAATTTTGAATAATATAATCAGAATGCGATGCGCGCGAGAATTACAGCGTACGTTACATGCGAGAAATTTATATTCTAAGATTAATTGGAGATAACTTTGTGCCAGTAAAACAATTTCAGCTGGGATTCTATAACTCTTAACGATAATGTCATTATATAGTTACTACATAGCTTTTTTATTATTTATGTATTATATAATACTTGTACAACGATAATGTAATAATATTAACACTTGTTAAGAATTACAGAATTTTAGTCCTTGAAATAGATCCTTGCAGCTAAATATAAGTCTGTATTTCGCAAATTGATTATTATTCTAACTTTTCGAGATTTCCCATACTTTGATCTCTATTTTGCTTAATTATTACACTAAGAGAAAAATGATATTTGTGCTTGTAATTCCATGAAAAATAAATTAATTAATAATAAATTAAGAATAAATTAATTATAGTTAGGGACACCATTTTTATAATTATTATTGCTCTAATATTAGTAATAATAATTATATTTTTAATACTACATAGAAAAATATATTTATAAGTTGATATCAAAAATGACTATAAATTATAGTTATTTGCTGTTATATATTTTCTGAATGTAGAACTATAAATATAATTACTATTATTACTATCATTTTAGCAGTAATAACTGTAGAAATGGAATCTTTAATGATTTTACTATGCAATTATAGTTACAAATACCAAGAAGACTTCTCCCAATGTAACGAGATGTTCGGTTATTATTCGGGAGAAGATTATTCCGCAAGTTTCAATCTAGATAGAGATCAACGAATTCATGAATAAGCGGAAAGTGCGGGCAAACTGAAAACACAACTTATAAAATAATGGGCGTACGGACGCATGAAGTCGTGGTGCCGATTTCGAAAGAGTCATCGGGACGACACATCGTATCCCCTCGGAATACCCGGCTGCAACAAATCGCCTAATCAGGTGGATATATGACGGATGGAGAGGTGAAATTGGTTCCTGGCCGCGAGTAAATCTCACGTGTGTCAAGATGGTAGAAGGGTGATGGGGGAAAATCCGGGAGAAAGAAGGACGCCAGATCGATTTCCTGCGGGATTTATGCCACTATTTTTTATCCGACCAGTTCGCGAAGACGTCGTACACTGCGTTACGGTGCCGGGGATACTGTCTCTCGTCGTGCCGTTTTTCAGAGCTTGCGTCTCCGTTTCACTGCGCTTTTGGCACGCGGCTCGAATACTCCACGACATTAATGCGACGGAGAACATTGTCGAAAGTTTTAATCAATCCGCTCCGATGACTCTTGGAATTCGGCCACGCGTACAATTCCGAAACGAAACTTTGCTGCCCGAAATGGACTTTGCTGTGCGAATTAAAAAATGGCTGATTGAGTTGCCAGCGTTTGCAGCCGTACACTAGCCTTTGTATGCGCGGCTCATTTTAACGGGCACCGTATTTCCAACGTCAGCGTGCGCGCGAATGAAGGTTGATGCAATTAACCTTCGTGCATAAGATCGCGTGAGTTTTTAATGTGATTCTCATGCTACGCGTTAGTTTCCCCATTGAAGTTACGGTGGTTTTCACCCTGCCGCGCAACATTCCGAGGCACGCATTAGTCGAGAAAACTTTACTTTATACTTGCTCGGTCGTTTTATTCTCTCGACACAGTCGCAGTTTTATTGTAATATTAGAGAAAATTTTGAGTTACGGTACTTCTTTATTCACATATTTGCTCTTTAAACTTTGCTTCTGCATATATCTATAATAATCTTTTTAGCATTTTTTTATTCGTCTATTGACCCAGTATTAAGATAAAATTTAAATTATTCTTACACGTATTTTGATGAAATACCTAAAAATTCAAGCAAATACAGAATTACAAATAATTTTGTTAAACCGTCAAAATAATTATGCAGAAAATTCAAGCAATGCCGCAATAAGCATTTTACATTCAAAAGCAATTTGATAAAAGCAACAATCTTGTAATTAGCTTAAACATCCTATGTATAATAATTATTCCGATAATCCAATAAAATCATTTGTAAATGTTTTCAATTATTTTAAAGTACTTAGCACTTCTAAATATACTTCAGTAAAAATACTTCTGTTCTTTTCCTATAGATTGAGATTTAAAAATAAACGCTGAAAAATTACTTTCTACGTTGGAGCTGTTGGATTTATCTTAACATGTGCATTTTTCCTCTGAAAAGCTCGAACACATTCGCTCGAATACACTCGATATTCGCGACAATTGGTTTTCCTTCGTTTCTCGTCCGTGGTAATCGGGTTTACGTAGCGAACGTAGTTATCCCGATAACGTTGTATAATAATCGGAACGGTCGATGGTGTTACATAATATGACTGGATCGAGGACGATTAATGAACGGCAAGTCGGTGTCGCATGTTCAGATATAATTTCGGCTCGAAATCGCGAGCGGAAACGGTGCTAACAGAGGAAATGCTCTCCACGAAAGCGCGGAGAACGCGATTTATCACTCATCGATGAAAACGGCCGTATGACGGTACGATGTCGCGATGCCGTAATTGCGTGCATAATCAGTAGATCCCCCGTGGCTACAAACGATCGCCGCTGTGAATCATCGATCGTACGCATCCTCATTTTCCGCACGATTTTAGATTACCATTCGGTGGAGTTTACGGTCCGTCAATAACTGCGGACGGTGATATTGGAAATTCTCGGTGACAAACGTTATTGCGCCATCGCTCGCTGTTCACCACTTCACCCCTTGCCGTTACTCCGCACCATCAGGATGCTTCGTTTTCCTTGTCTCTCGTTCTTGTCCCTGCCGTTCTCGCTCACTTTCGTCGCGCTCGAGATATCGGACTCGAAGTGTCTTCAATGCAGAAGTTCACGATACTTTATCGGAGTCCCACGTAAATTCCTCTTTACAATTTGATATACACTCTCTTGTATTGCGCTTAAGTAGCATTACCTGCCGCTAGTGCTGCTGCTATCCCTCGTACTGCTTGAGATCCGTACTCTTTTCGCTTCCTCGTTTTTTTCTTTTCTTCATTTTTTTTCCGGTTTCGTGGCCGTTGCTGCAAGTTTATGATTCGTACTTGCAACGAAAAAATCGCGTTATCTCGGAGAACATGAGTGAAATCCCGCCAACGTGATTCTTTTTCCTTCGCGGAGATTACAGCGAGTCACTCTTATGCGCGAACGTGCGACATACATTAATCTTCATGGAACGATATACTGCACTGAAGGAAAAGATCAAAGGTTAAAAAAATTGTTTGCTCATCCTGGAAGGGAACAAACTTTTCTCTCTTGTCACACATACATACATGGCGTTAATGATTTTAAAGTGCCGGAGAACGTGCACCGAACACATAAAATTGTGAATGTCGATAACAGGATCGTGCGCTGTGTCACATAAATGTGTGACACAGTTTAGTTATATATTTCTATTTTTCATATATCGTTAAAAATATTGATATTTTTAGTATTTCCAATATTCTATTTTTTAATGAATAGTCATATTTTTTATCAGTTAATAAATTTTTCTGCAGGAATTATTTTTATTACTACCATATATTTTAATGAAAATCGACGGTTTCGAGATACCGACGCTATGTTGAAAAATTGAGATTTCAACCCGAAATGTATGATCCTTAAATACCAAGCTCTTTTCTCACTAGGCGGCTGCTCTTAACGCTTGCAATGGGTACTTGATAAAGCACCTATGTATTTTACCCTAACACGTGTATCGACTTTCGCGCGAGATAATGGAGAATGGAAGTCGAGAAACAACGGCGAACGTTTTCGAACGTAACCGTTTCATTTAATTGCCTCCATTTCGTTTAACGATCGATACGAGTCAGTGTGATGTTTTGAGTGGCTACTCACAGCTGGCTCCTCAGCGAAATTGTTTTCGTGGCATAAATTGTAATGACTATTATCTAATCGCTGATATTAATGGACGAACAGCAATGACCTTTTTCTCGCTGTAATATATGTTCGCGAATGAAAAAATCGTTTTAAATAAGTGTCTTAGAGATTGTGGGCGTATTTAGGGGGAATTTGTGGAGTTCAAAAATTCTTTCGAAATTTTTTATTTATTTATTTATTTTTTATTTTTAATTATAAAAAAATACAATTTCACTGTTGTTTAAATATTTTTTGCTGTCACATAAAAATTTTTTTCTTCATTACAACGTAATGAAGAATTTGGAACTTTCGTTACATAAAACTTTGATATCCAATATATAATTATCGCAGGATCATTTTTTTGAGTTTCGCATCGCATTTTTCGAAAAACAAAATATGCGATGAAATGTTAATGAATATTTTGTTGGATCAAATAATTGTGACACCATCAAAATTGCTGTTTATATGATATAACAGAATTAATAAAAACCTCTTCAAAAAGAAATTCTGGATACACTCATGCTTGGAATTATAAAATACTTGTGAATGGATTTTTGTAAAGTTTTTCAATACTTAAAAATTTTAATATAGTAGTATAGTAACAGACTTCTGGCTTTTTCTCAAGTTTTGGAGCTGCGCAAGGCCATTACTCGTCGTAAAATTTTAATTTTGTGTATTACCGCGTTTTAGCTAAATAACTCTCATTTTCATTAATAACTTCTGCATAACTTGGTTGGAACTTCTGTTTAAGTTCTTTATTATTACAGTCAGTAAACTCTATTCGATTATACGTGATGCGCGCGCGGTTGCTGTTGTTAACTTCCGAGAACATTAATCGATTTCGTCTCCGCTTTAACTCGTCTACTAGGTACTTTATCTCTACATAACCATTGCTTATCATCGGACATAACGACTTATTCCTCGAAGGCTCATCGACGTCCATACATCTTGTTATCGTCGAACCCATTGGGATTACCTGTCATCTGCGGAATCGATTCGCGTATCGATGACGATGCAATGTTTATATTATAACTAGTAATACTTGAAGATGATATCCTTTGTAAATGATGCGCTCTATTGCATCGCCAAATACAATATCTATATAAGCCAAGTCGATTCTTCGCTTTCTATTTTTTACTAGTATGATATTGTTTCCATTTATGATGAGCAAAGAATGTTAGCAAGTTTTCTTTGATAACTTTGCATGTGAGCACTTTTACGTACTTTTATGATGAGAGAAAAACGAATCAGCAAAGAAATACTGGGAATCCGGTTCTCTTTTTCAAACCTTTCTATTCAAGATTTATCAGATATATCTTTTGAGCCATGTATGATTTGTTATAAAACTAGGTTTTGAATTATAATTTAAATATCTCTGTGGAGCTTCATTTGCGCATTAAATTTACCTTAAAAACGATATGATAAATTTTATGCGGGCGGAGTGCATTTATGTGACAGTCGACTAAAAGAGACCGTTTTACAGCGATATTGCACGGATTAAAGTTTCTCATATTCCGCGCTATTATGCAAAACTGCTCTTATGTTTCTTCTGTCAAGTTAATTGAAGAGATAGCAGTGTCTATAAAACAATATCACAGTACTTCTTATTAAAGTAACTGTTTTGTTAGACATTTATCGTAAAAGTGAGAGCCGCCGATTGTTTTGTTTTACAAGAGGAAGAATAATGTTCGAAATCTGAGTTGAGACCCAATTATTTGTAAAATAACGTAAAAGAAATGTTAAAATACTTAAAATTGAAATAGAATGCCGAGAACACGGTTAACGAGATCTTTCAAATTGGATGTCTGTTTCTTTTCAAATAAACAGCTAGTACTTTGCCATGTCTACATTTTATTGCGATCTTCGTAACATACATCAAGTAGGATATTCGAGGAGCGCGACTTATTACAGATGGATGGAATTTTACTCAAGTTTCGTAGATGCCTGTCCTTCGTTCCTCTGACGCCTGTCGTAAATTTCCCGGTCGCTTGGGATCTTCGTTAGGGATTTGGTGGGGCAACGCGGTTCGAATTTCGAACTGTTCGATGCACCAAATTTCGAAGCGCCAAGACAAAGAACGAAGTTACAAGGCGCATAAATATTGTAATCCAGTCGATATATTGCAACACGACATGCATATTCACATACTTCAAAATCCACTATATGTGAAATAAAGCTTACCAATTGCATATTTCCTAGCTGGGATGGCACAATTCTGATGTAAAATCTTTACTGTAAAGAAAGAAATTTTACGTTTGAACGAGAAAGCTGAGATTTGTCGCTTGTGCCTTTTAATTGCTGGAAGGCGAAAAAAGAGGAATTATCTGGTATTACATACCGGCAGTGAAATTGCGTTCTCTCTCTCTCTCTCTCTCTCTCTCTCTCTCCGGGCAACTACTGCCATTTAAACTCAGTTTCGGTACATAGTGTCCTATTCAAGTAATAATTTCGCATTCAGGCAATTAGTCGCGCTCTGCTAAAATAATATGCGCAATTAAGTAAGGATGAACCTCTTTAGAGTTGGAGGGACTTTCGTTTAGAAAATAATGTCGACGCAGTGAGATTTATCATTACCTGCGCGACGCGACTACCGCATGCACGAGGTTATTCCAATTACAACATTGTAATTCGCTTATCTTTAACATTTATAGGGTGTCGTAATAATTCACTATTTGTCGTATGTCTACGTACATTAACCTGTGCTTGCGGATACAATAGAATAATACGATGAGCAGCAATAAATAATGGGTCCGTAAACGTAAATAATTTAGAGCGCAATAAGCGCATGCTAGAATAGGCAGACAACAGAAATGTACATTTATCGAAATAATTTATACGTGCATAACGTGATGATATGCTTTATAGTTTGTGTGTTATAGCGATGTTATATTACGCATCAACCTATAATGCATTGAAAGTTGACATTGCATTGTGTGATTGCGCTTTGGACTAATTTGGCATGATTGACCAATAATTATAAAACTGATTAAGCTCTAATAATCGAATCTTAATCGCTCATATTCGATCATTATAATTCAGTGCGTAATCTGAACGGATTGTAAAATTGTTTGCTTTAGACATCCCTAAATTACTATTTTTTAATTGAATATTATTAGAGACGTAATTGAAGAACTTATTACAAAATAGATTAACCTATATTTTGTAAAAAAAAACAGAAAAAGTAAACTGTAAAGTTAAAGTGAGATAGAAAAAAAACATTTATTTGTACGTGCTATAAAAACTTTTAGCACATGTCTGAAAAGTTTACGAGTTGCAGATCGTAAATAAGAAATAAGTATTACGAGAAAAATAAAAATTTTCTGCAGATGGTTACATTACTGACAGATAGAAAAAATATGAATCACTACATAAAATATAATAGCGATAACAATGGATTAACACAACTTTTTTGGGACAAATAGAGGACTCATTCAGTTATGGGTTAGCCCATTATTGCAGCAATTGTTGAATAGCTTAAATCTAACGAAAGTATTTATTTGTTGTATATTATGATTTGTAAATTGCCATTGATACAAATTTAATTATCAGCCGCGATAACTTTTCAAGTGTTCTCTTGTTGATACTCGTCGCACGTGTCGACGTGACGCTCTTCGCGCGATAACAGCTTTTACATAAAGACAATAGCTGATCTTCATCCCAGCGGAGAATCTGTATCTCTCGGTGCGTCGGCGCAAATTGGTTTCCTCGAAGAAGTAATTTTGAACAGCAAAGTGGACCGATGTCCCCACGGAATAGTACTTAATGAAGTGTACGTGAGGAGAACAAGTCATGACAACGATGGCTAAAGAGAGAGAGAGAGAGAGAGAGAGAGAGAGAGAGAGAGAGAGAGAGAGAGAGAGAGAGAGAAGAA
>NW_012130076.1:3255048-3266326 GCF_000143395.1 Atta cephalotes
GAGAGAGAGAGAGAGAAACTACAACGAGAAACAAGTAATAGCATTATGGATAAAGAATCAGTCGTGAATCCTTTGTTGATAAGAAGTTTGGCAACTTGCTGATTTCCATCACGTTGCCACGATCCATTCGCAGCTCTTCGAGCATGTGAGAGCATGCCTCGAAGTGGTGTGTCCGAAAGACGTCTTTTCTAGGGCCACTACCGCAATATCTGCCTCACATATTTGAAGTACATGCAAACGGGAGTTCGATCGTGGCGCTCACACACACTCGGAACAGTTACTCTCGAGCGACCATAGCCGAAGAAACCGAGAAATATTTTTCCTGAACGTGACAGCTCGGGTATCCGGGGCTGATCGTTCGGTGCTTATGTAGCGGTTCTTCGTCAGCTGTGCACCTCCGTTGCCAGCGCTTCCTCGCTTCTGCTTTCCATATCTCTCGTCTGGATCACCAATACGCTAAAGTTACATACACCCTTATACTTTCGTTTAAGTCGGAGTGGTGAACTATCTTTTTCGCGAAGAAAAGAAGATTGCGATATCGTTCAGAACATTTATCAGAAAAAAAGTCTTCGAGAAGAAGATAAATTTCTAGACGCTAAAGAGTAGTTTTGTAACTTTTTGTCAGAGTGATAATTAAGATCGTTTCTTAGAACATATAGATCCGTACATACTTCACTTTTATCGATAAATCTTACGCATATAATTTACATTATATACTATAAAAATAAATGTGTATTCGACAAATTATCGATGAAAGTAAGGTGTATATGTATACGAATCTATGTGTTCTAAGGAACAATATCTTAATTATTTTGACAAATAATTGCGAAATTATCCTATTTAGCGCATAGAAATTTATTTTATTCTTTTTATTAATAAAAATGAGATGTGAATACAGATTACAATTGTTTTTGTGTAATTTAATTGGGATCTGTTTAGAAGTAGGAATGAATTTAAAAACGATTTCAAAATTTAATGATTTTTGATGTTTTACTAAATAGATAACATTATTTAAAAATGCACAATTATCGATAAAAGAGATGTAAAAGTGAGTGATAAAAGTGAGATGTAAATATACTCGAGAGAGTCCGATTGCATTAATTTTAGTTGAAAATGATCAAATCAGATTTTTCTGGTTGAATTTATTAAATTCTAATTGAAATAATCAGAATTCTGATCAATACGATTTGATTCTTATTGTTTGTTCAGTTTCAACTAGATATTTTTTTCTAGTGTGCGCATCGAGATGCGCATAATAATCTAATTGACAATTTTTATAATTTAATTAGAATCTATTTTAAGATAGAAATGAGTTGAAAATTGATTTAATAATTTAACGATTTTCGATAATATTTTGCTAAATACAAAATAGAAACGTATGAAAATTATAATAGCAAATCAAATATAATCAGTCTATAAATTAAACTTTTTAATTGTTTTTAATTTTGTTATTAAGTACGGTGCCATATTTAGTACACTCTCATTAGCTTAATTTTAAATTTTTTACACAATAGAAAACAACATTTAAGTACGCGAATTTATCGATAAAGTGAGATATGAATATGCGGCTCATAATATCTAATCGGAAAGGTTTGTAATTTAATTAGAATTTGTTCAGAGATAGAAATGAGTTTAAAAATTTAATGTTTTTTTATAATATTTTGCTAAATAGGCAACATCGAGGGCAATATCGTTTAAGTACCGTTACGATTGCGAATAGTGCGCCTACGCTTGATCACGTTTGCGAAAATTTTTGTCCAAGAACGACTTAGAACTGTTGAATAAACCGGTCTGTGAACAAAAACGTCCGTCACGCGTGACTCAGCGTCGAAAGAACGGGACGAGTTCCTGTAGCGGAAATAGCCAGCACAAACGCCGACGTTGAATCATTACCTAATAATCAAGACTCAAGAGACTCGTATGAACGTAATAAACATGCTATTTCTAAATTAAATGATTACCGCTTATTAGGCACGAGTTCATAATAATTGTTCTTCTACACGCTACTGCCTGCTGCCTATCTTCTTTGTCACCTCTTCTTTCTTGTCCTCCGTGCATCCACTTGGCATTTTTCCAACTGCGAACCTCACGAACGCATATGGAGACCATGATGCAGATTGGAATGCCGTGAAGAAAAAGTACTACACGATATATGTATTCGAGTGCGATTCTGATTCTCACACTCGTTTCTCTTAATCCTAGAAATGCACAATGACTCTGCCAGACATCCCCTTACCATTTGTCATTTTGCTGAAACTGTCTACCGGAAAATATCGTGCATTCTTAAACATGAAAGGTTCTTATGTTTAATTACTTTATGCTCTTAGACATTTACGGAAACTTCCTAAAAGAATAGATATATCACCGAAATTGCTTGGACGTTGGAAAAAAAGTATTTATAACGAAAGAAATACGTAGATAGATAAGTTAGCACCTTGTAAGTATACAAAGATGCATTCGTGATTTTTATCTTTATTTTTAAGGAGGTATCGTAAATTTTTTAGAAATTAATTTTCATGATAATCCTAATAAAAAGAATTATAATAAAAAAAAAATGGATTCCAAGTCTGTAATATGTGGTTCTAAAAGATCAATTGTTTTTTTTTTACATTTTAAAGATTTCCACATTAAAGGTTTTGAAAATAAATTCATAAAAAGTTTTGTTTACATAATATAGAAATTAATAAACATTTAGCCATCTTATGGTTAATTTTATTGGATTATTAAAGTGTAGATATTTAGTAAATATGTTTAAAAATGTAGAAAAACGTATGCAGCATTTTTCTTTAAAAAAGTTCCTCAAAATAGACTATTTTTAATCTTCCAGATTAGAATGTTTGTGATATAAAATTGTTTAATTAAAAGATTGTTGATGCATTGCATCCCTCCACTGAGAAAGATTTTTGATTGAAAAATAGATGAACCAGAACCTTCTTATTATATTAAGAATATCAAAATTCTAGTTATCTTAACTAATTATAATAGATTGAACCAAAAAACTCTGATTAGTCTATTTTCAATTAGAATTCTAATTAATATAATCAGACTCTTTTTTTCAGTGTTTAATCTTCTGAATAAAGAACGTATAAATATGCGTTTTATATGCTTTTATATGATCGTTTTTTTATTGATATAGAAAGTTTTTTTATTCGATATAGAAAATGAGAATGTGCACTAGCGCGTACGAACATTATAAAAGATAAACGAAAAATTGTGTACGATCACATAGTAAATCACCAGCGCAACGCATTGGTTTGTGCTACTATCGTACTGCGAGAGGTCGTTAATCATCATATGTCCACGAGGTATTGCACGAATTTTTCGTTTTAAAAAAGTAACAAAAGAAAGGATAGGTGAAAGAGAGGAAGCGTTATCTTTTGGATATCTACAATTTCTTCTTAATTATGAAACGCCTGCCCGTTTCTTTCAGTGAGTCGCTCATTTACACCGGTCGACGCTGGTGAGCAAGTTCCGAACTGGGAGTTATGCACCATTTTCTGGTACCAGTAGGACCGTAATTTTCTTTCTTCTCTCTTTTACGCTTACTCGTTCAGCATATCGGACGTCGAAGTTTTAATGAATTGGAAGAAAGAGTTTACAAAGCCGTAAGATTAATACCGTTGTCTTGAATTTTAAAGCGGATAGTGTCGTAACAGCTTCCATCATTTGTAGCTGTTTCCATGATCATCAAGTGGTAACTTCCTCGAGTTATCATAGTATAGTTAGTTTTGTTGAATATTCAAATCACTTACTAACTAGATTGTCCATTCGATACTGATCTGAGAATTCTCCAAGATTTTCCAAAAAGATTGAAATATTTAAAATACATATGATAGAATGATTTGTTTTTCTGTTCCGAAATATATTTAACGATTTAATTAATCTTAGCTGTTTAACAATTCACACACAATTAATCTTAATACTAATTTATCTTTAATTTCTTAAAAGTGGATATTGTGAATACGATAAATAGTTATGAATGTGCAACTAACATTTATTCTAGGAGTGCGTTTGAGGAGATGCTATTAGCACTGTTGCATCAATTTATCCTTGTTTTATGTCTAACGAACAGTGAATAGAATAACATAAATAGCGCTATTAGAATTTCTTAAATATCGTTTCTTTACTTCAAAAATAACACATCTTAAAAACGTGATTTTCAAGTTATATCATAACTATAAATGAGTTCCCATGAATAATCATATGAGTAATCACGTATGTGTAATCACACATGAGTAATTACATGAATGAATAAATATTATGAATAAATATCCCATTAATTATTAATACTGAACTAATTTAACTTTATAAAAAATTGTCAAAATCACAACTCAAAAAAGATAGTTTAAAAAAATTGTTGCAATTGATATAAATTTAATAGGTATAAAAAATAAAACTGCACATTCTCTGATCATATTATTACCTTTTGTTAAAAAGAATTGAATAAATCAGCATCTTTTCTACAATATCTCTTTTTAATTCGATTTGATAGAGAGCAAGCGAGAGAGAGAGAGAGAGAGAGAGAGAGATGCTTTAAGCTATCTCACGCTTTAAAACCGATAGCGACAACTTCATAGAAATGTACAATTTATTCTTGTTACATCTATACAATTCAAGATGCTTTTTTTAAGGATTGTAAAAATAATAAACATTTGATCAGATTAAGAATAATTTAATGAATTTTCTATCAAATTGAAAAATAATTTCTCTGGGAAACTTAATTTTTTCAATTGTATCACTTTTGAAATAAAGGAGCAAATTATGTAAAATCTAAATTATGTAAAATCTATAATTTAGAACATATATAATTTATTTTTGTTCAAAAAAATTTTTTTAAATTCGTCTTCTTTAAAAGTAAATATTGTGAATGCAGTAAAGGATAGTAACGAATACAATTTATCACTAGAATACATAGATATGGATATAATCACACAGGTGAGATATCAGCTTTCAAGAAGAAAGATTTTGTAACCGATACATCTCTTTCTTTTTCTCTATTTTCTCTATCTTTTTTCTCTCAAAAATTCTCTAAATTTTTCGATATTGCAACGTCTCGATAATTATAAAAATAGTTGAATATAAACTTTTAATTAAATGATATTTTTAATTCCTCCTATTTTCAAGACTTGATTTAATTTTGTATCATTGCAGAG
The DNA here is from genome assembly GCF_000143395.1 of Atta cephalotes. NCBI lineage: Eukaryota > Metazoa > Arthropoda > Insecta > Hymenoptera > Formicidae > Atta > Atta cephalotes. The sequence goes on from NW_012130076.1 coordinate 3,260,202, forward strand.
ATAAAAATATAATCGATGTCTCTTCACCGTTCTCGTTCATTTTGTATTCGATAATTTCAATCATGGGCAGTCTATGTATAGCTTTGGGGATGCACTCCAATCACCTATATTCCCCTTGAGTGTAACATTTCGAATGGAGGGGATGAAACCAGCTGCCTCTGTGCATTTCTAGTAATCCCGTAAGGAAGGGCCATGTACAAACCCCTGAGATCAGTAGCGTGTACACGTTCGTGAGTTACGGTGCACGCGATAATTGACTTACATTACAATGCAAATTACCGCCGTCACGTCACAGTGTAAAATACCATTCCAATTCTTACGCTAGCTACTTTTCATGCATTCAACTGCAGCCGTTACAATTAAGGCTTGTGCAACAGAAGTCTTGTGTCCAGATTCCGCGCATTGCAAGTTTCCAAGTTTTTTCATTGAAAATAACCGTCTCGTTACTTTACTTGCTAAATCGTACATTTAATGAAATGCACTGATGCAGGATTATCGATGGAAAACGCGCACGATATTGCGTGTAAGTAGACGTGCGATGATTTACCGCCAACGCCGGCGCTTATTTCAGTTGCGTCATATTCGAAAGTGTTTAATTGGCTCGCGTGTTTAATGTATAATCGTGCCAAATTTTACGCCGCTTTAATTATCTATCTGCTCCCAGATTTTCCTTTCTTACATATCAGCCCCTTTTAAGCGCGTGATCTACTTAAAAATGAACTTCGTATACTGATCATTGAAAAATATCGGTGTATTTAGTGAGCCTTGAACGTTCCTTCGGCTTTGCAGTTAGTCGATACAATTAAATCCAACCACAATTAGATCTGTCCGCCATGAAATAAATTCTTTGGCAATAGGTTAGTAAATCATTTCTGCTCCATTTTTTCCCCATTATATATAGGCTCGAGGCGAAAGAGTAAATTCGAAATCCCAAATGTTTTCGCAATTCGTTAAAAATTCTATACACAGATCGGCGATTAACACCTGCAATAATATACGAAAATTCTGCAAGTACGAAATAATGCAAAAAGAGATATTGGATCCCAAGAGAAATCTGTGCATACATCGTTAATGATCCGTGTCTGTTGTGCTTTACCTGCTGGAAAGTTAGGTGCTCTTTCAGCCTGACATTGCGTCTCGAGTTCGTAGATACGGCGAATCTGCGGTATATATGCCGAGTAATATTTTATGTGACCCCAGTAGGAATTCACGGACGAGTCGAAGGCAATTTTCTTCGCGCGATACCTACAATTTTATTTCCTGATTGACATGGATTGACATGGATTCTCCTATTCATGAAAACTAATACGTTAACCTTTGTTTTTAAACTTTGTTCTCTTAAATGTGAATGGAGTGAAAATACTTAATTATTACTATAATTATTACTATAATTATTACTATAATTATTACTATAATTTTATATTTATTTATTAAAATAATCTTACGATTGAATTTATTTTGCAAATATTTACTTATAATTTTTTAATAATAATAATTAAACAATTATCACACAACTTTTGGACATTCTCTTGAATATATTTCCATAAATAAAGCTCTATTATTTCAAAGCGGATTACTGGTAAAACTTTTATTACATGTATTTGAAAGGTTAGTATCGAGTTAAACAGGAAATACTATACTGAAAGGAATAAAGCCTTACTTCTTTATTCACGTTAACTAATATCTCCATTTATTTGTAGTTGCAGCGTACATTATTCTAAGTAAGCAGAGACTATGTTCTGTAATCTTCAACTTTACAATTTCCAAGTTTCGGTCTTACAATAGTGTTTCTGACATACAATAATTCATTACCATGCTAGTCGTAATTTTCTTGAATTTTAGCATGAAATACAGAATAACGAAAACCATAATTTTGTACGTTTAGTATTTCGCCGCACCGAACATTTTAATAATAAGAATATAATAGAATAACTATATAATACAATTTTTCACGATTTGATTTTAATTTACATTTATTAATTTAAAATTTCTTAAAAAATTAAATTTGAACCCGATTAATCTTTAACTCCTAAAAAAATAAATTTGTTAAGTGAATTTATTAATTTACTTTTGAATATTTGTGACTAAATTTTGAGTTTATGGGCATTAAACCTGATTAGATATCTGTTTAATAATCGGATATTCGGACAGCCACTCCTTTTCAGTTCTATTGCTCGTAGCCGAGCGTAGTAACTTCTCTCATACATACATGTATGCCTGTGGTGCGCATGCTGGTTGTCATATGAGACCTACAGTTTAACATCGATTCCAAACGACGAAATTTTGTTAGAGAAGTGCTCTTAGCAATGAGTACTTTCGGTAAGTTGCTACTATTACTTTCCGAGAAATTGGATACCTACATATATTTCATATTAAAATAATTTTAAATTTAAAAAATATGTCGGAAAGAGGGAAATTTTTAGTTCAGTGTATATTTACACACACGCACGCATGCACATATATACACATGTTCACACACATATAAGAAGCGTATAAATTCGACAGTACTGAACTTTATTAATTTATATCTCAGAAAAAGTATCTATTTGATTAAAACGAGTTTTATTGTTTTAATTTCGATCTCGATTTAATAACTCTTTCATATCTGCGCTTAAGGTCAAGTGACGTATCATCGTTTGATGCATTTTGTTAAAACTTTACAACTTTTGTTAAAACCCTACAACTAACATTTTTCTCTCAAATGTCTTGTTTTCGAGATATTTTACGAGTCCGATACTTTTTACTCGCTCTGCAGAAAAATAAGGAGAATTATTTAGAACGTCGACCATTAGGCGGACTGTTGGTAGAATAAGTCTGTAAACGGTTTTGAAGGTTAAGAAATAATAGGGAACCATTTACAACTGTGACATGCGAAATTCCATGATGGGTACCCCGGATATTTTGGGTATTGACGCAACATGAAACTTCCGGGTATTGACATAAGGATTAATGTCAATTACCAAGTAAATTAGCCGTCTAATTTATGCTTGTGTATTAATTACATGTAAATTAATACGTATTAATAAAAATTTTTTCCAGCACCAGTAGTCGTTAGAATTCAACAAGTTTTTGGTATACAAAACATTTGTGTCGATATCTACATCTAGTGTTCCGTTTGCATAAAAAATACCGTTAAATATTTTATAAACAGCATCGAATGGCATAGAATAACAATATCACTAGGGATAAAGCAGATACCGGACAACATTATTACGGTAATAATGATGAAGAGACAAACTGGAAGCATTACGCTCATTTGCCTTGAAGTATATCGCTTCGGTAGGTTCGCAAACGTTTTATACCAATGTAAAATTAGGATCGTCATTGCTCACACATTGTAAGTGTAAATAAATTGAAACAAATTTTCTGCATGAGAAACATGTTAAAAGCACTCGTTGCAGTAAGCAAGCAGTTGATTGGGAAGCGTTAATTAATTTCTGACGATATTTAACATTTAGCCTGTCGCCCGTACACATAAAACAGTTCGTATTTTCGTGCTCTTTTTAATCAACATTTGCTCTGTGTTTGACAGACAGAGTTAAATTACTTAAGCAAGTTCCGATGAAGCTAAAATATCATCATACATAAGAAAATGCTGTTCTCTCTCTTCATAAATTTAAAACGATTGTTAGCTTTGATTATTCTAAATTTATTTAAATTAGTTCTGAGTAAATTAATATTTTTGATCCTAGATGGTAAAATTAATTTCTCTGTTTTCACTCTAATTAATAAGTAATTTTTATTTATAAATAGATGAAACACTATATTTGCTTTCCAACGTTTAATTAACGATCATCGATCATTGGTCTGTACTGTCATAGATTTCTGCATTCTGTATTTTTAATTGCTTTGTATACAGTACGGAAGCGCATCCGTCCGATTGTTTCCTCGGCGCTTATTCATTTTTTTTTCCATTTAACTGAGATTTTTGCCCGGAGCGCTGCCGCATCCATGAATATTGACGATCGAAAGGGCCGATTCATATTCTCGATTCTAATCAGGACCCGTGACTCTCCATTTTTCATCCGTTATCAACGCCGCATAAACTCTATCCCTCTCCCCTATCTACGTTCCCCTTCATCCTGTTCTTTTGCTTCATCGTTTCTCTTCAGAGGGGATGAAAGGTAGGGAGCGTGAAAGACTGTCTATTTAAGGTCTCTCTCCCTAACGATCTGACGCATCATCGTATCTGTTGCCAATAAATGTAACGGTGACACGCAAACAACCCTGGCATCGTTTTTCCTGGTTATGAGAAATACCCATGAACACCCGTCCATCCAGTCTAGCCATTCACTTTCCTTCCTTCTCCTGTTCGTCACTGACATGACGAGTTTTCTTCTTTCTTTCTCTCTTTTCTCTCTGTATTGTCATTTCTACTTATTCCACCCCAGACTTTATCGCCCTATTCGGTACCGTCGCATCGTAGCGATAACGTCGTCGTCTCACCGTCAGAGTCGCTTCCTCTGTGTAAGAATTCGATCAGAAGCCCTGTCTCCTCGTTGGCGTTACCACCCTCACGTGAGGCCAAAAGGATCGCGACTGTTTCGAAAAGATAGATTTTTTGCCATACGTGTAATGATATGACCAAAATGTACGCCACGTCGTCGTTCTGTCTCATGTACGCGCCGAATCTCACAGAGGCCATTAGGCAGCTAAATGATTAATCGAGCATACGAGGTACACGGCAAGGTTGCCCGTTTCTACATGTTACGAACGGGCGAGAGCGAGGTCGCCGGATAAATTACCATTTCCATGCCAGACACCCCCGCGTTGTCTGCGCGAGATTAGAAATGGGGCGGTGTGTACTCTGGCGTCCCCTGCTCGCGAGAGTTTCGCATCGTGTTTTAAATCCGAAAAGTTAATTTTATTAATAGCTTATTTTATTAATACTATCTCTTGGCGAATAAGCGACGGAAATCTCAGTACGTTACTCATGTTTAAAGTTATGTTTCGTGCATTCTAGGATATTTTAATTAAGGAAGATGAAAGCGTAACTAATGCATTATACTAATTCGGTAAATTTATATTAAACCGCAAAAATAAATATAGACGAAGTCTGGCCTCGATAAAATATAGAATGCACTCGTAGAAAGTTCTTCTGTCACTTTTACTTTTTCATGTTACAGATAGATCATATTTATCGCACGTGTCGATTTGTGCATGATCAAACATCTTTCATCTTAACTACGCTTTAATTTCTTGCAATACAACGGTAACTTTCAACACACACATGTTCCGATAGAACTAGTATTGTGCGACTCTCTTGCGTGCGAGCTACTTTCATTTTTAATGTTTCATATAAATAAGTATCTTGAAATGTTTAGAGTTCCATACTACATAAAATATCTTCGCAGTCTATCTCCTATATCCTTTTGATATACAGTACGCTATCAAATGATGCGCGCGACGCGACTTTTTCACATTCTAAGAAGAAATTTTTCGCGGTTTAGAGTTTTATCCTGATAAAGACTATGAGATTTCTATCGAGAGGGGCGGTGTAGCGCGTGCTCGCGGCGATATATCCATTTGTCTACTGTGTTCGAAAACGTGACACGTAGTGTAATCGTGGAAATACACGCGATCACGCGTGTCCGCCGTGCCGTCCGGTCAGGTGCAGTCAACCTTCGAGCCAGCTCCACGTATTGAGAACGGAATACCATCTGTTTGCGCCCTTACGATCAAGTCTGGCGCCTGATAAATGGACCCACATTCGATACGATTCCACAGCGAGAACTTATTGCGCCCCGTGCCACCCCCTGCATATTCCATGGTCTAATGCCACGTTCACATTCATGAGGAATATAGAGTCCACGTATCTATATGGAGTTCGGTGTTACTGTCGACATTCTCCTTCGGTGTTCGTTGCCGCTCGATAGTCGGCCACCCAAGTGGACCCATGTAACAATGAAGCAACACCGCGTTCTCGCGTTCAGAATACCGTAACAATAATACCTCAACGGAGGTGATCGAAATCGCGATGCAAAGAGTGACAATGTAATAATGGACTATACATACATATATCTTCTGTAATATCGATCCGCTTACGATAAGTGTTTATCTTTATACTTTATTATATTATATACCATTACTATCTATCTATCTATCTATCTATCTATATATATATA
>NW_012130076.1:3266346-3267537 GCF_000143395.1 Atta cephalotes
TATATATATATATACACACACACACACACACACACACACACACACACACACACACACACACGCACACACATATATGTACTATCCTGTATGTTTTATCACCATTATGATAAAATATCAGATGTCATGGTCTTAGTATAACTATTTAATGCGATCGGAATATTTGACGATGATGAAATGCATTTCTCGGCTTGCTTCTTGCATCATGGGAAGTTCTGCCGAACAATTGTATGATTTATTGTAACTCTCTCGTCGTCGCTCTGCCATCGTTAATATCGTCGTGTAAAGTTCTCCGAGAGACCTGCGCTGGTAATCCACTTAAAACAATTTATCGGGAGATTGCGAGCGGAGTTTACCATATCCGATGCAGCAGAGGCTTTACGGCGAGTGTATACGTTTTCGTGCGTTTGCGCACATGCGTTTGCACGTTTAACGATATCATACAATTTATATACGTGTCTTGAGATCATAATTCACTCTGCCATACGTAGAATGATACCAAAATTGAAGTTGAATATAATATACGATAATTTCTGCAGTGAATTTCTGTTATAATAACTCATTCGTCTCATTTTTCCGATATGATATTATTCTTCATTAAATAGTTATATATTCACGACAAGGATTAAAAGAGAGTAGGATATTTTTTACTTTACAAATTTTAATATATTGATATTATAGATACACGGTTGTACTAAAGTATCCGGAAAGTTCGTGCCGACTAAAATTTAAATTTTAGTATACATTTATTAAATTAAAATTTTCTGCGTTTCAATTTTTCTTCAACAACGACTTTCCGGACAATCCAATATTTAAAAATTTATCTAGATACAAATCTGAAAAATAATTTTGTTAAACTATCAAAATAATTGTGTACAATCAAGCTGATTGCTTGAGAGAATGTCAGTACTTTTTGCAACATTGCTCGTCATGCTTGAATGTGCAACGTAATTATTTTGATAGTCCAACAAAATTATTTTTAATTTTATAATATATCTAGCTAAATTTTTAGATATTTCAGTAAAATCGTTCTTTCCGCATAGCTTATAGGTGAATTATGTGTGAAATTCTTTTAATCGATCACGTTTAGCGTTATAAATTCTTTTACCATATCATATATATATATATATATATAGAAATTTCTATCAAAAAATTCCTGATGCGTCTATTGGAATACCGAACTTGCGATTACCC
>NW_012130076.1:3270240-3278391 GCF_000143395.1 Atta cephalotes
TCTCTCTCCTCCTCCTCCTCCTCTCCCTCCCTCCTCCCTCCTTCCTCCGCCCTCCTCTCTCTCCCCCCCCCCCCTTCCCCCCCCCTCCTATCTCTCTCTCTCTCGCGTAACAAGGCGAACTCTCATCACTCCGAGTTATGTATCTTTCCCGTGGAATGTATATTTCCTATCTTACATCGTTGCATTAATTTGCTTACGTTACATTAATTTTCCGCAGACTTGCTGTTAGTCATTCATAAAAAGGATAAATCAACAGCGTATTGCGAAATAAGTTTATAAAAATTTTATTCATTTAATGTTTACGTCATTATTTTTTTTTTCAATCATACATTTCTCGACAAGAATTCGAGTGCCGATATGAAAGTGAGTTATAAAGTGAATTCTATTCGGCGATCCAATTCAAACTAACTTGCTATGTGTAACAGATTTTGCACGATCAACTGAAGTCTTTATTCGATTTAAATCTGTTTTCATTGTAGCGAGAAATTTGCATACACACAAGCATATTATAATCGTGTTTAAAGGACAAAATAATTTCACGGATGATTCATTATTATCGCGCTGCGGCAACAGTCGACTCATATATGCAGTCGACCATCACATGGCGCGAATAGATAATGAGAGGCCGAGGTGAAGCGTCATTGCGTTTTAATTTGATTCTACGCTCGTTACGTCGTTTGTCGTTTATGCACAGGACGGATCGCTCAACACTTAGCGGGTGCACGAATTACTCACGCGCCAGGAATATCAATGTCACTTGCCAGTGGACGGATTATATACCTAACTAAATCCAGTTGTCGATTCTGCACGTTCCGCTCTATAAGATGGGTAATTGACGGAGCGACGTGAATCGATAATATACGCGGAAGTCGAGTCTAGTTTCGATTATAATAGATATCTCCGACGTCGGATTACGGTCCGTTTCGATAACACGTCTTTTTCTCCCTGCCATGTCAGTGCAATTCCGGCCGACCGTTTCGTCGCTCGTTTCCTTTCGCCTCCCCGGCGCTTTCTCCTTTATTATCTCGATATACATAGATATATGCCGTGCGATGCGTACAAAGGCTCTGTTACAAAGGCTCGGGCCATTTAGATATCGACTTGCAATTTCACCGACAATTACGAAAGACGCGGAATATGTACATATACTCGTAGATTAGATTAAATGAATATTTACGAGACGCGAGAGCGCAACACGAACATTCTATCATATAGCCGTCCTATCGTACGCAATACACGTATTTTTTTATATGAATTACGACGTCATTATTCAGTAATTCAGTATTCAGTAATAATGTGCGATATCGGCGATTTTTCATTCGTTAATCGCTCACGCAACGCAGGATAGAATGTTCACAATCCTCTAAAATATTCCAACTATTCTAGACGGCTCGTGGGCTGTCAAGTGTTCGTATACCTTTCGCGAGAGTTAAAAGGTCATTTCCAGGAGTCGGAGAGAACGGCGGAATAAAAATGGCAGAGTGCTACTACTTTATTCGCATGAAATGTCTTTATTCATGCGCCATCAGGTGGTTCGAGAGAGGGATGGCTCTCGTATACACATTGATGCGCATGCATCACGTTTTATATGAAGCGAATATTCTTGACTCCGGTTATTCTTGACACTTTTTTATGGACCCGAATTATGGATCAAGGGTGCTTTGTACTCATTCGTATTGATTTATGTATATTCTTTTATCGTATGCCGCGCACGTAAATGCACAGGTACGAAACTAATTTGCGATAAATTTTGGCCCAAGCGTCGTTACACTGTTTACGATTGGGAAGATTCCATCGGCGAACTTTTGATTGCCGTAAAGTATGGTGTGCCTCACTTCTGCGCAACTCCCACTCGATCGACTATGTCGCGCCAAGTAGAGTATACCGTGTCGATATTGAACGACTATTTCAATGGGAACGACTGGGAGGAAGGATCTCGGTTTTCAATTCTATCTTTCGAGCGATACCTCGATAAACTCTTTTATTGGGCGCTCAGATCTTGATGGGAAGGGGAAATCGTTCTATAGTAGCGTACAGATCACGTTGCGTTCCTCTCCTGCTTCTGAGAGTTTCCTTGAAGAGCGGGTGGTAAGTTAATAACTTAATAATTAGATAAAAATGATAGTAGACGTCAGTATATTGGATACTAGCATCGTGCAAATACAATTAACTACAGTATCATGCGGAGAGTTAGTAGAATGTACAGGATGCTCCATCAATATTGCATTTCTGTCAATAAGAGACTCTAACGTATTTGCTTCATATAAAAAATAGGACATTGAAGCTTTTTTCTCTTAATTTCTCTCATTTCTTCTTAAAAAGTTAAAGTAAAATGAATTTCAATAAAAAAGCAATTTTGAACGTGATAAACAATCTAATGTAATTAAGAGGATTTCAAAGTCGTTTATTTTACTGAAATATAATTTTTATAACGTATTTTTGTTTATAGATTTTATAGATTTGAAAATCCTTTTTTCAAATTTAAAATATTCGTATTAATACGTGTTTGTGAGATAGAGTTTATATTGAAAATGAAAATCGTTTAAATTGAAATATTTTTTACCATTTCTTTATTTAAGATCATTTTAAATAATGTCTTAAAATGCTGATGTGTGATTCTCTGATAGTTCATGACATTTTAAGACTGTACTTAAGACAGTCTTAAATACATATAAGAATTGATTATGAATTCCGACTTTAATCTAATATAATATCTAAAGCTGTCAAATCATGATAATTTGATATAAAAGCTTTGCAATCTGAACTTACAAAATTGTAATTTCCAGATTAGTAATTTATAAGAACCAATTAGTAGTTTATAAGAACAACGTTGAGTTCTTAAAATTAGATTTATAACGTTTTTTATTAACAGAACTAGTGCACATTTAGCACACTTTAAAACCGTTGTACACAAATCGATGTAAAGATATATGTTTAATAAAAATTTAGAAGGAGTTAAACTGCGAAATCCTCAATACATTTTATCGTGCTATTTGATAAAACATATATATTGGGTATTTTATCAGTTGAAATATTCTACTTTTATATTCAGATTAGAGTAATATACAACAGCTTTAACGTGTATTGAGTGTGCATCAATTCTGCCAATGGGAAATGCTATTAGCGAATTCGACAGACTGCACTGAGTGCGAACTGTTCCAGTGCCATACATTCAGTTTGGTGTGCACTGTGTTCAGATTGTTATATTCGACAAATAAAAAGTGTGACTCGGTATAGTGCTGAATTTATATTCGGGCCTACTGAATGAACTGAATGAATTTAAGAAATGTTGCAGATGTTTGTGACAGTTTGATATAACACCAAAGTAATTCTGCACTCGTACCAGAGCAGAGTCAGTGTGCCATCCACATTGAACCAAAATTGTACGTAAATACATAAATACTGTACATAAAATATTCATTGAGTTAATGAAAATTGATCAAATGATTTTCATAATGATTTAGGTTATAAAACTATTACTAGAATTTCATTGGAAGAATGAATATGTGTAGTTATATAAATGAATCCATTTATAATATTAATGAACATTAATTAAATTGGGCATTAAGTCGGACATTGATCATTCATTAGATCAAAAATGACCAAAATTTTTTTTTCAGTGTATAATTTGATACGATAATCTGTGCGTTTGTGTGCGTGAAATTTTAATGTAGTAATATACAAGATGCGTGCGTGTGTGTGTGTCAATGTTTGTAAATCGTACACTGAGAAAAATATTCTAGTTGTATCAATAAGAAGTATAAATAAAACGAATTCTGATCATAAATTAGAATTCTGGTTATCATTATTGAATTTCTGGTTATCTCGACTAGAATGTTTGATAGTTCAACTATAAATTTTCCAACTATAAGGATCTTTTCCCAATAGACATTGACATATCACTTTGTTATTAGGTTGTGTTGTGAGTTTACTTATTCCAATTATTTGAATATCAAATTATCAATCTGAATATTTGCACATGGATAGAACAATTTTGTTGAAGTATATAAAATTTATCTAGATAGATCTGAAAATTAATTTGTAGAATCATCAAAATAATTACATAAGAATCTCAAACATGATGAAGCAATTTTTTAAAAAGTTTTAACATTCTGAAGTAACTATTATAGTTTAAGCGTCCTATTATATAATTTTGACGCTGGAACAAAATTATTTTCAAATGTATATTTACGTATAGTTAAATTTTTAGACAACACTAAATATTGAATTTCATTCGATCGTACATGTGAGAATATAAGAATACCAATAGAAATAGATGCTTCTAACGGTCTAAGCTGGATCTTAAGTGCTTGTATAATTTCGTGTGACTTTATGTACTACGTAAATTTTTAGATATTTCACCAAAAAACTCTCTTTCCTATGTGAATTTATATCAGGTTCCGATATCCAGCGATAGCAACTCATTGCGATACAATTGGTCGTTTCTTCGAATATAAGCGTATTTCGAAGGCTCCCGTGGACGCACGCAACAAAGACAAAATGAGAGAAATTCGTGCCTCAATTAAAATTTACTTGTCGCGGACTCGGCACCACCGTTAGTAGGCACGTTGCCCGTGCGTGACCGGCCTCACTGATATCTAATGTCAATCCTGAGTGTTGTTTCGAACATGGTGCAGCCCGACCAACCAATACCGTTCGCCATGGTAGCGATTGCACGAGAGCACCTTTCGCGATTGCTCGTATGGATACGTATTTCTACACATATACTAACATTTACACGCGCGCGCACATACTTGGTGAGAAAATCGATAGCCCTTTCGAGGATTTCCTCGATTGCGAATCTAACGATTGTCACTTGTTCGTTCCCCCCGCCTATTCCATCTATTGAAACGCCACAAATTAGCATTTTACGATGCGGCCAAAAGGACAATGGGGTTTGCGTTAAATTCGGTGGAAGAAGAGTAAAGTGGGAGAACCATTACTGTGATCGGGGAAATCTCGGCTGAGTGCTTCATTTAAAATCGAGCGATCCTATGTTTATGGAGCGAGAGGGGGAGAGCGACGAAGGAGAGCGAACCACCCTGTCAGGATTCATTCTTAATCGAACCGATTCTCTTAAGAAATCATATTCGATCTCTACAGACCCGCTATATCAAAGCTACTTTCTTTTTACGTGACTTTTCTAAGAATAATGTCGTTTTAAAACGTCTCTTTTAAGATTTCCTTTTGGTATATCAACTGCTAAGATAACAACCTTAAAAAAAAATCTGGGATTTAAAAAAGAATTTTTGAAATAGAATAAAGTTTAATAAATTTAAAATTTAATATTTTTATGTTGAAATAATGTTTTTTTTAATTATCAAAAGTACATTCTTGAATTTTATCTTTGTATTCGTTGATTTAACGCATATTATTTAAAAGTCGTGATCTAAAACTTGCTGAAATTACATTCATACATAATTATGTATGAATGTAATTTTAGCTTTTAAACTTAGATATCGAATCGTCGAATGGTTTGTACTACATTTACATATCTCTGCTTACCTGGCATCGGTCAATGAAATTCGAAGCTATTTGATGATTGGACAGTGCGGTTACGAAACTGACTATGGCATGGAATCATTAAGCGAGGTTCCGCATCAGGAATAGGGCGCGATTTGTTCGATGACACAATCCTCTTCCCGAATTACATGCGACAGAAATTCGGTATTTGCGTACGGACAGTTCTGAAATTCCTACCTTGCCAATGCTTCGTGATAGATACGCGTTTGTATGGCATAATGCAGCAAGTATGTAAAGCAGTATGAAGTATATTGAACGATAAATATGTTGTTGCATCTGATATCACAGATAGTATTACATACACGCTCTCTCGCATTCTATCCCTTTGTAAGCAGAATCCTTTGAATCCTGCAATAATCTGGAGAATTTTCTCACTCCATGCACATGTTTTACACGTTCTTGGAATGTGAACTATTTTTGTTGTATTGAAATTTTTCAAATACTCTATTCTTATATAAAAATATATTGTTTGTCAATTTTCAATTGTTCAGCTAAAATTTAATTTTAAGTCAAAATCCTGAAAACGTTGAATCAATGACGATCTTTTTTTTTGTAGAATATTGCGCACTTCGATTCTTTAATTCATAGCTTATCGCGCTTTTTCTCTTGTTTTTTTTTAATTTTAGCATTTATTTCCACGAGATTCTGGCCAGATTCATGTATAGGATTGCCAATTTATTGGCAATCCAATATACGATTACTATCAATTACTACTAAATTCGACGTTATTGAATTTCAGTGGCATTCACTGCAGTGAAAACTTGTTTAATTTGTATTGATCCATTATCATATCTGTTTAACGCCGTGTACAATTCGACAATTCGGTTTTAGATCATTTTACACCATTTAGCAGTCTAATGATAACTGTAAATTGTAAAAAATCAGATTTTTATCATTTTTATCAAATTTTACGTGTCATCACTTTAAAAAGTGTGAGAAGTACAATTAGTACATCGCATGCTAGACGTATGTGTACGCTGTTTACAGGATCGTAAACATCAATGACCTGTGTTGCGGACAGCGTAACGTGGGATGCGTGTAATTCAGCTGCATACAAGTTACAATTGTCGATTGACCATCGAACCGAGCAATATGTTCCGCTAAAACGCGACAGCGCGGTTTGCATTTAGACTCGATGAGAGTGGGTGCAATTTCTGGTGTACCGTGATTTACTCGTCATAAAACTCTGACGCAAAAAGCAATTCTCTCTTCGACTCCTCGGAATTAATGTGGCGTAAGTAATGCGTCTCCGATGGAACGTACATATTTGTGAAGGAGGAGTCGTGGATTATTCCTTCATCCATGGATGTTTCACCTTGGAACGTTAAAATAATACGACTTGCGATAAGTACTCTGTTTCGTTACTCGTTACCGCGATACACGATGATCAAATTACACCGAGATTACATCTCTATGCGTGTTATGATAAATTTGTGCTCCGAGAGCGCGTCTGGTAATTTAATTAACCTCATAAGCAACATCGGCAGGATTAGGATGAAGACAATATCTAGGATTATCTTGTGAATGAAGACATCGTTGATTAAAGGACAAATTAAGAAGAGACAATGCATTAATGCGATATGCTACATTCGTATAATGCAAACGACATAAGAGATTACACATATACGTGTTAATTTTCTTAATGTCAAGTTAATATACATGTCTGTTTTCTATCGATGTAGAATATCGATCTGCTTACTTAAATTAGTATTTCCTCGGCGCAACGAACGGTTTTCCGTTACGAAAGTTACGCGGTGAAGCAGGCCGAAATTAACGATAAGTTATTATAATATGCTATATTTCGTAGGCGGGTTGCGAGAGTTGTGGTACTTTAGAGCGCCAAAGTAAACTCGGTCCTGGTGCCAGGATCTTCCCGTATCGGACCAACCAGAGTTTACTTCCAGAGTTCGGAGTTTCGTAATTTGCTGTCGGTGGGTCGAGACGTCGCATTATTGTGTACGCCGCAGTTGTAATAATCTCTGTCCTAATTACTATGCTATGATAAAATAAGATTCCACTCCGGAATTGAAAACGTTTTGAAATGACGAGGAGGATTCTTGATTACATTCGCGTAAGTAGAACACTCCCGTTGTTCGCACTTCGTTAGATGCCATTTATATATCTTTCTTATTAAAATAAAAATGTTAAAAACTAAATTCTCACCGAAGAATATACGAAGAGCGAAGTGCTTTTTTGTAGCTTCCGGCCATGTAACCACGTGGCAATGAGTTCTCGAATAAATGCATGTGAGCAAACGTGACTTTTCAGACTCCGTAGATCGCTCGCATTTTCTAACGATAATGCGAAAACTTGTTCGCGTAGAAGAATGCTTCGCAAAAATTTTGCATATCGCGCCGCCTTAATACTTGTTACATGAATAGTATGCGCCAAGATTTCCACGTGGTTTGCATTTTGTCGAAATTTATGAGACTGGTTTACGGGCATTGGGATAGCAATTGATTTGAATATCGAGTTTTCTTAATCGTTCCGTCGCGATTCTCAGACCGGCGAAATCTTCTCAACGATCGCCGCAAGAATACTTTCAATATCGCAGCGCATAAAGTACATCATGAATTATTTCTCTCTCTCTCTCTCTCTCTCTCTCTCTCTTTTTCTCTCTGTCTCTTA
>NW_012130076.1:3283801-3287286 GCF_000143395.1 Atta cephalotes
CACACACACACACACACACACACACACACACACACACACACACACACACACACACACACACACACACACACACACACACACACACACACACACACACACACAAAACATCGTGATCTATGCATCTAAATCTTACATCCTCTTTGTAACTACAGAAATCTGATTCACGTCCTGATTGGTTGCTTTAAGCAGTTTAATGCTTTCTACCTAAGCTGTCACGGCTGCAACAATGTGGCCGAAATCAGCTTACATTCACCGCATAAACTCACTGGACCGCAGGATCGATTCTGTCAATTAATCAAGCCGCTAGCTACGAGCGGTGATCTTAACCATGATCGATATCCTCTCGTGTTTCGTTCCTGCTTGACGCGTGTGAGATTGATTTTATTTCTCGACTGCACGTGATCCAATTTTGATGAATATCTCTCGGCGAATGATGGCCGCGGCGCCATCTCAATTTCATGTCGACTCCGGAAGTAATTTTAAATTAAACATTCGTCGCACTTGGTTTAATAAAGCTTAATGCACAGACTGTGTTGACAGCAACAAGTGCAAATTGCGTCGCCACGTATTACTGCGGCGACGACACGACCTATCCTCCGTTTGCCATTGTAATAATTCTCGAGTCCTTTCGCCGACTCCGCCTTTATCCATCTTTGTCGCGCCTGCACTAGTATTTCCATACGACTATGGGATTTTCATGTAGCTTTGAGCATACGCGGGAACACCCAGGGGCCGACGGCACGTTTCATCGCCGTTACAGTCGCCAGCGTTGTCGTTTTCGTCTTCTTAACGGTAGTCTCCTTAACCCGCGGGGCACGCTTAACCGTCAGTGAAGCTACGATAAAATAGCGCATTTTGAACGTTCTTATTCCCTCCCTCATATTTTGCCTTTCCTCGGGCTTTTCTTTCTCATCTTCTTTTTTTTCTTTCTTCATCCGCTTTGTTGGGCGCAAAGGCGTCGAACCGCGTGAAGAGGTTTAGCGGCGCGATAACGATAAGCAAAGTAGAAGTTTAAATGGACGTCGGAAGATGCAAAGGATACGGTCCACCGGAAATTCGAAAGGCAACGCTGACTTGAACCTCAGAGGCTCAGCCGAATCTCGAAGCGGGCCGACGCGCGAGATATTTATTTCGCTACGAACGTGAACGTAGCTTTTAGGAGATTGCATTCTGTTTGTTGCCCGAATTTATTGACTTTGATCCTGGCTGTGGCATTTTTCCGCTTATCCTCCACGTTGGTGAGCATGCGCAAGTGCACGAACGTAAATGTATAAGGCGAGGTATAAAGCCCCGATGAAAAATTTCATGACGAAAAATTCCATAATATATACCTTGCATGCATTTATATTAGTAATTCTCGCGATAAATCAAAGTCCGAAACACTTTAGCTCTTCAACATATGCACATGTGAAAAAGTAATCGAAATAATAATAAACAGCACTCTCAAAGATTGACGAGACTTCTGACGTCTTTATGACCTATATTTATATTTACGTTTCTGAAGAACTCGACTAAAACCTATCTGGATACGAGTTATAGTTTGATAAATGGATCTCAAGAGTCAAAGTGATATTTTTAATCACAATTTAACTAAGAAACTTCAAGTTTTATTTTGAAACACAGCTCTGCTTTGCTTCTTGCGATTCAATATTAATTAAGAGAGGATTACGTATACATTATATATCAATATAATAATATATCAATAGTTTATAAATCTCATATAACCTCAATTAAATGTAAGAAAAATTGTGTAAAGTAAAAACGTAAAAAATAATTGCAAAAGAAATTGTGCTTAAACAATTTTAATAGTTTAAATATTCAACTCGGAAGTAAAACGATTTCTCACCATATAAATAAAAAGATCGGATTTGAAATTTAATCTTTAAAAATAAAATTTTCCAAGTATTATAATTAAGAAAGACTAACAGAATATTACTCTCTTTTACAATTTTTTGCATTCTAAATGATGATATTGGACAATCATTTCCTTGTATATTTCCTTGTATATGTTGTTTATTGAAGTAGCACAGTACTTTTTATTGTGGACATACGAGATGGACATATTGGCAGTAATAAATCTAACGTTTTAATTTATTTAATTTAATCTATTTAATGAATAAATTTTTTGCTTTGATTGTAAAAAATAAATGAGATAAAGTTCCGAAAACCTTTGATTTTGATGAAACTTTGTTCATCAAAAGCTTTATTTCGGATTCAAATAAAAGTATTTAAAAGGATTTTGGCAATTTCTATGACAAAGCCATTTTAAATAATATAAAAAAATATGGTAAATGTTTACATTAATGGCAATTTCCGATTTTAATGATTTTGAAATATATATTAAAGGGAATAGATTATAGAATTCTCTTAATTCGAATGTAAGAAATGTGAAACTATGTAACTATTCTCATTTCGCATTTGTAAGCAAGGGGGCGATGTGAGGACTTCGCTTTACGTAGAAACTTGGAAACTCGTGTAAATCCTTCTTCCTTTAATATACTTCATTGAAATCGATGTATGATTTCGTTAGTAATATGAACATTTACTAATCTTATCATTTTATCTTAAAAAATAGTTTCATATAGAAGTCACTGCTTTATTGATTTAATAGGACTTATCGTCATCGATACATATTGCTATATCAATATCGTACGCATATATACACATAAATGTTCCTAATGGATTTTCGTATTGAATTAGATGTCCAAGTCTAATTCTAAAAACTCAGTTGTTTCTTCTTGTAATCTACTAGTCTGAAGTCTCCAATTTCGTAAGTAAAGATTGTAGAGCTTTTATATCAAGTAGATGTTATCATGACTTGACAGCTTTATATTGGATTAAGAAATAGTACCGATTTCAATTTAAAAGATTTTTTCTTGACATAAATTTTACTTTGCTGGCATAAATTTTACTACAATGGAAAAATATATTAAATTTTAGTAAATTTGTTTGAATAGTTCTAAGTAAATATTTATACTAAATGTAATATATATTTATTACTTGGTCCAAGAACCATTAATTTGTGATTTAACTATTATTTTTGTTATTGAATAAATATTTATTTATTCTAAGAAGATGTTTACTTATTATTCAAATACTTAGTATTATTAAAAAAATATATATGTAAGATTTAGTAATTTTTTCAGTGAAGTATTTGCACATATTTAATTCTGGAAAATGATTCTTAAATCTAGAAAAAAGTAATATATACAAAATTTCTTTACGAAAATCACTACGTTTAATATAAAAGAGATGAATTTAAGATCCCCTTAATTAATTATTATTTTTCTACTTTTTGACATCTCAGGAGCAGTAAAAATTCAGTAGGTTTAATAAATAAAAAGCTGAGATTTCTCGGGTCATTCGTCTTCTTGATTTATTAAACACAATTTCAGTCTTTGATTAAAAAATAAAACGGAAGATTAAATTAATTTTTGTATATATATATATATATATATATATATATATTTCGTATACAAATAGAA
>NW_012130076.1:3288706-3291911 GCF_000143395.1 Atta cephalotes
AAAATATACATATGTATATGATAATAGAGTCTGTAACACGAATAAATTTAGTAAAAATTGAAATTGCCTGAATTGGTAATTTTAATTCTTGTTAGATATATACGTACCATATATTTATATACATATATAAAGATATACAATAATAAGATTGTTTACCTGAACAATAAAATTACTTATTAACTGAAAACTTTTGGCAGCCACTTATACATATATACATGTTAAAAATTTCATGAAATTTAATGTATTTTTAAGTTACACAATTTGAATTTAATTTCATGGCGTTACATTAAATTTATTTATAATTGAAAAATATATTTGCGTATATGTATATGAAAGTTAATGCATTTTTCATGAAACTTTATAAAATTTAATGTACTTTTCATAAAATTTTATAAAATTTAATGTACACATTTATTACATTTAAGTAACTACTATAACTTAGTTTTCTATTAAATTATTCATTATTTTTAATTTTGTTCACAATCACGAGCTTCATTTATATGTAAAGGGAAGCATTTCTAACAATATATATAGACATATGATATGTGCGCGCGCGCGCGCGCGCGCGCGTGTGTGTGTGTGTGTGTGTGTGTGTGTTATGTTTAAGCATATATATATTTATGTCGTAATTATATAATAGTTATTTTTTTCAGATATTGCTGCAAGCTGTGAAGTTTCCGATAGTTTTCTGTCCAATTCCGGCGGATACAGAAAGTAAGACATACATATTACACTATATATAAAATTGCATTTTTTACAGTTTTGTAATGAGTTTAAAAAATCGCATCTACAGAGTGCCCTGAAATTCGCGATTCAAAATATTAAAAAAAGATTTCAAAAAATAAATAAAGTTTTGTGTAAGTTTTTTTATTTCAAGCAATAGATTTTGAGATAAAAGAGTTTAAATACAGCTAATTACAGATTACGTTCAGACGGCCATCTGTCTATGAATCACATGTGTGGTAATAGACTACTATTTAAGCGCGTACTTATGCGTTCAAATGTAGTTCATATTTAATCGTAATCCGTAATTGATCATATTTAAACTGTCATTATTTTATAAACTTTTGCGTAAAATAAAAATTTACAAATAACTTTTTTATTTAATTTATTCAATACTTCTTTACTGTAATTTTTTTTAACTTCTTTACTGTAATTTGTTTTAATTCGCAACATCCTTTCTATCCATTTCAGAACATTCTGTATATGTATTAACAGAGAGGCTAGCTTTGATGAACTTATGCTGTGGAAGCTACGAGCTTTCACATTGAACTATTTGGCGTGCGCTAGAAGTACTTTTTGTCGAAAATATCTTTGTGCGATCCAATACTTGCGTGGGTCGATATATATATCGATAGCTACATATTTATTTAGCAAATTTTTTGTAAGGGTGTGTAATATACGCGTTTCTAGCGCAGGGCTCTCTCGTTTTTCGGTCCGGTCGGTAAATAAATATTGGCTTTCGGCGACAAACGGGAGATACGCCGTCAATTCGAGTATCTATCGAACAATATTTATTTAGAGTATCGATTTTGTTGTAGAATATTGGCTTCCTCGGCAGTAGCGATCGGATTTTATCGCTTTCTCTTCTCTCTTTTCTCTACATCGGTGTCGTTTATAAATCATGAACTTCCTTTGCTACTCTAAAACTTATGTATATATGATGAATAGTTAATATTACATAGTATCGGGAAAGTTCCCAAAATGATAGCGAGTGATATTCATAAAATCGGTTATACGTATTGTTATGTCAAGCAGTATTGATATGACGTTCATGCAAATGCGTTCCTAGCGACGTGATTAATGTGGACACAATTCGTATCGAACGTGGAAACAATAGACTTATTCGTGGTAGTTATTCAGATTGTCAATTATTTACTTGTATCTTGTTATCGTTTCTAAGCACATAATATTTTTAGAATACATGTTATACATGAATGTTATATAAGAAAAAACTTTTCTTTATTTTAGTGAATATTTATTAAAATTAAAGAAATAAGATTAAATTTATTTCATTTGAATAAATATTAATCAAACTATAAAACTTCATCTTTCAATTATAGTAAATGAAAGCATTAAGATTAAAAATCTTAGATTTTTATGTTGAAGCTTTAAAATTGATTAACAATAACTTGATAAATTTTAAAGTCGAACTTCAACATGAAAATAAATAAAGTATATTTTTTAACAATACAATTTCGTTTAATTTAATGTATAATTTGTAATACAGAATGTAAAAAATAATTAAAAATTTACACTTTATCATTTTATGAAAATTAATACTTGGTAGAAAGTTGCAATTTAATACATATTAATTATGTTATATTAAGTTTTACAAGTTAAGAATAATTTTCTTTTAATAGAATTTGCTTGAAATGAATAAATATGAATAAATTGGAAAATTATTTATTAAAAAATAATTAAATTTCGATAGTCGTTGATTGAAAAAAAAATTAATAAATGATTTTCTTTATAAGAGGATAATATTCTTCTAATAAATCTGTAATTACTTATTTAAAAAAAATGTGTTCACAGTATGTTGTATATACATCCATGATTTATTAAAATTAAAGAAATTTTCTTATTTTTTTAGTATATTTTTTCTCAATGTATGTTACTGATCGTTTTTAATATTCAATAACATTCTAAGAATATTGTCTTATAGAGCAACGTTGATAATCTGTAAAATCATATATTAAATTTCAAGCAGCTGAAATCGGTGTTTAAATCAACGTTCTTCTAATACGGTACATTTCACGGTGTACGTAGTTTTGTAGTCCTGTTTACTCTCAGTCGGTCTACTTTGTTACTGACAGTTCAACACGTACCACAACTACACCTATTGTATACTACACCACGTATATCATTCGAACGTGTCTAGTACAACATTTTCCCGGCTTGATGCTCCGTACGTGCGGCACACTCGCTTTACAGTCAAGTCGACTATGTTTTCTACTGTTCCGTAACGTCACCGGCGGCGATATAGAAGGCATCCAACAGGCTATATTTCACTGTCTCTCGATGCTTTCAATTAACAATATTTATTCGTACAGTGGAAAGTTTAGTTTGATTATAACATTGCATCGCCTATACACACGCACGCACGCACGCACACACACGCACGCACACGCACACACACACACACACACACACACACACACACACACACACACACACACACACACACACACACACACACACACAC
>NW_012130076.1:3298404-3303332 GCF_000143395.1 Atta cephalotes
AATTAATTTATTATATATATATATATATATATATATATATATTTTCGATCAAAATGAAGATAAATTTGACTCTCTTTAGATAAACATTAGACATTTAACATTTTAAATGATGTTCAATGCTGTAATTTATAATAAAAAGGTCAGAATTTTAAAAGAATTAAAATTGTAAATGTTAAATATATACAGTTTATTAAATCATAAACAATTCTAACATCAATAATTAAACGGATGTTAGAATTGTACATAATTTAATAAATTGTATATATTTAATATTACATTTGTTCGTTTAAATTTCTAATTTGTTACATTACTATAACCATTAACTCGAGCTTGTATTATTAATGTTATTTTAAATGATGTTATTATTCAATTGTTTTTAAATATTTATTATATAAAATAAGTAATTTAAAATCTGCTCTACACAATACATACGCACATCAATTGTAACATCGATTTTAGATCAAAGTAACATCTTAATCAAGTTTACAAAATATTCTTCTTCAGATTATTTACAATTTTAGATAACACTAACGAAACTCAAACTGTTATATGATAACTTATTTGTATCGAGATTAAATTTAAAACTTGAAATGTAATTAATGGAATGTTTGCCGTCATGTTGTCACTGTAACACGTCAAATATTTGTAACGGTAATAGATATATCGTTCTATTGATTGTATAGCAAAGAAAGCAGCTTTACAAGATTTTTGTTGTAAGATTTTTTAACATGAATTTTGATTCGTATATTTA
Organism: Atta cephalotes; assembly: GCF_000143395.1. Lineage (NCBI taxonomy): Eukaryota > Metazoa > Arthropoda > Insecta > Hymenoptera > Formicidae > Atta > Atta cephalotes. Next base: position 3,299,156 of record NW_012130076.1, read on the forward strand.
GATTCAGTGAAGCTTTAGAGGCAAAACTAATCGTATCAGGAATTTTACAACTGTTGTAAAGCTATTTTCTCTGCTGAATGCAGTTGTGTATACAAAGTTGTTGCAGCTGTTATTCGCGCAATGTGAGCTAGAGTTCTATTCTCTAAATTTCTTGGAGTGAAATCTCATTCCAAAAGAGTTAAAATACTGCTACTATTGAAAAGAAATGAAAAATTTGCACTTTGAAATAAGAGTAACGGATTTTCAATTTTTTTGGGGAAGTAAGATTTCACATTTTTGGAGTGAGATTTCTTTTCTTTGGAAATGAATCTCATTCCAAAAAGAAGTGAAAATCTGCCACACTTATTCAAGAATGTAAATTTTTTACTCTTTTTCAATAGTGGCACTATTTAATTCTTTTGGAGTGAGATTTCTTTTCAAGAAATATAAAGAGATGTAGCACAATTCTTTTATCTGGCTGAATGCCAACTTTATTGACTATTTCGATCACTGTTTTTGATGGTAATAATCATGTAATAAATAAATAACAAATGATAAATAAATTTAATAAATAAGTTAATAAATATATAAGCTTAATAATTTTTTAATATGGTTCTTTATTATGGTTATAAGAACAAAAACGGAAGATGACTTTCTAAATTAGCTGAAATATTGTTCTACAGATTACATGATTTATGTAATTTCATACAATTTCATCTCATTATAAATAATTTTCTTCATAAATATGAAGTTATTTGGTAAAATAAACAATTTTATTTCCTATTACGCAATGATTTCTCGTGGTGGCACTTGTAATTATCAGGATTATTATACAGGAATTTCATATAAATTTTATAATGATTTTAGGAATGTACTCTATTCTACGATTACATTAAGTGATTACTCCGTTGATCAAACATGACGGATCTTTGGGCTACTCTGGTACATCTAGAATTCTAATGCAGTGTCGCTTTATGTTATTGTCATTTGGAACGCGGTCGCGATAAGAACCAGGAGAGAACGCGATTATTCCTTTATGAACAATCATCGGCGATCGTTCGCGCGATTAACTACGCGTGTCGAGACGATGGCTATTCGGAGTAGACGTCTCATGTAATTTACTCGTTCGAAACGGAAATCAACGTGATAGAAGCTGGGAATTGCAAATCGTTTCAATACCATATTTAGGTCGATAGAGTTATTTCCTTGATGCTTGAATTTGAATGTATCTCGCACCACGCTTTGAACTCTTTTTTTTCCGATCGTTTCTAAATTGAGAACGCGAATCATTGGGCCGAATAATTTAAGCAATGAAAAGCTGTGATATATCGAATGCTTACCAATAATACTATATTTCGCGTGATTTACACATTTTGAGAAGTTTTGCGCACATCGCAATATTGAATATCGATTGTATAGCTCTGGATGATACGTTATATTTAATTAACCGTCAATTCGATTTGTTATGATGATACGCGATATTGCCAAAGTTATCAACGCTATTTTCGTATTCAAGCAGTCGATGATGAAGCATTGCATCGCATCTAATCAATATGTACAATCATAATTAACCTTTTATTATTTAACCGTATACTCGGCATTTGTATATCAGTGATCTTTTTAAAACCTTTCGTTTGACTCTCTATTTGACTTATTTACGAGACATACAGCGGATTGTAGCTTTGTGCGATCGTAAATTTGTCACGCAATCATTCTTTCATCGTGTAACAAAGAGCACGTCATGTACAATCGAGTGTGCCGTGAAAGTGCCGCGCGATCATCGCATTGGATTTCAGCAATTAGCACACGTGTGATTGTAATTAACTGCGTGAATGAGTGCACAGACAATGAAAAGAGGAGAAAATTTGTAAGCTGTCAAATGATGGCGAAGCAATAGAGGAAAATTGCACTGAGAGAAAGAAATGATTGCAATTACCATAATTTATAATTTCGATGCTATATATTTTATAGAATTATAAATACAATTGTTATAAAAAACATTTTGCTGAAGATATCTAAACATTTAAGATACAAATTTGAAAATAATTTTGATGGATCATCAAAATAATTATGTAGGAAACTCAAGCATGACAAACAATCTCGCAAGCAATGTTACAAAAAATTTTGATCTTTGCATTCTAACATTTGAACATCCAAAATAACATACTTAATTATTTTAACATATCCAACAAAGTTATTTCCTAATCTGTATATTTTTAGATACTTTAACAAAATCGATCTTTCCATATTAATATTATAATACAGTAATATAAAAATTGAGCTCTCAATCATAATTATTTTACATGCAATTATAATCACAAATATCCTTTTCTTTCAGTATATTAATTATTTTTACACATTTGTTGAGAAAAATTGAAAAAAGATTTAATATGCATAACTGTCTCTTTCGAGATATTAATTACTTTGGACGCTGTTCTAATTTAAATGTATTTGTACTTGTATTGATAAATTCGATATAATTTGCGCATATTTCATTTTCGCATTGTATCTATGAGAAATATTTTATATTATTTTAATTTTTGGTAATGGGTTTCGATTTTGTTAAAGATGATCTCTGAAAGATTTTGTTATAAACACGCACACGCGCGCGTATACATATATATAAATACATATATACATGTGTGTGCGTATGTGTATATATTTAATGAAATAATTGTGTGTTTATATATTTAATAAAATCTTTCAGAGATTATATTCAACAGAATCAAAAACTTATTATTAAAAATTATAATTATTTTTATATTATATACATTGTATACACATTATATATATATATGTACATTTTGTGTATAAAATATATATATAATATAATATAAAAAAACTATGTCACAAATAAAATAATATCTCATAAATTTATTTTCCAAAAATAGATTAATTTAAAATGGATTAATGTTTAATGTTTAATTCTGGGATATATTTGATCGTACCGTATTTTTTAATTTTTTTTTATTTTCTTGAGTGGCTGTGCTAACTTTATTCTATACTAGCACAGCCATTGTTTTTTCAGAATTAGCTGGAGCCACAAAATCGATAATAGAGCAACAAATTAGCAACAAAAAAGCACTAAATTTCTGTGCAACTTTTATTCGATTGTGCTGAAATGGCTTAGATTAATAGACATCATTAATGAATATGTGTAATATAGCCCAAAACGCATTTTTTACGCATAGTTGTTCATGCTTGTCGCTCGCAATATCATTTATCATATAAATTATTGCTAGCGATAGACATAAACAACTATGCATAAGAAAAACGTTTTAGGGACTGATTATATATATAAATTTATATTGTAAGAAATCGATTAGAATAACGTTTTTATTCGAACATTGAAAAACCCAATAGGGATCGAAACGTATGTTATATTTAATTATTATTTATTCTCACAGAAATATTATATATACATTTAGAATAAACATCCAGCTTGGCTCGTAGCTTCTTCCAATTCAATTTATTATTCAGTGTTTAGTTCAATTAACGAGATATTGAACAGTGGCGACTTATAAGAAAGATTAAAGATAACTTAAACTGAATGTAATGTGATATTAAAATTTAAAAGTGTATGCACAGTAAATTCCACAATTCAGAATTAAGTTTAATCTATCATAATTTATCCATTTTTTAAGGCAACGGATGTATGTTATATATACATTTATCAGTTAATTTTTATTAAATTGATTCATATATGCATTTAGATTATATGGACGGTATATTAATAAAATTATTACATATCTGTTGCCTCAATAAAAACATTAATTCATCACTCACCAACCGATGCGCAACGGTGAAGTTAAATCTGCAACGTCGCTACGATGATTCTGTAAACAAATAAATTAAAGTTCAAATTAAAACAGAATAAAAAAATAATCATTTAATTTTAAAAAATAATTGCTATACGAACGCAAGCAGTTTGCTAAAAAATAATCATGCAATTTTGGAAATATAATTTTTATAAGCATCGAGTTTTTTATACCCATTATTTAATTAGATATAAAACAATTATATATTCTCTAAAATAATTATATATTTTTCTAAAATAATTACTTATATATTCTCTAAAGAAGATCTTAGCAAAAATTAATAAATTTGTTTAAAATTTTAAAGTAATTTAATACTATATATGATATTAAATAATATATATATATGGTATAAATATATATAATAATATATATAATATTAC
>NW_012130076.1:3304959-3307345 GCF_000143395.1 Atta cephalotes
TATACTATATATATATATATATATATATATATANANAAAATATATAATTATTTTATCTAAATTTTGAGTAACTTTCCTTTTATCTAAATTAAAGATAAAAGGAGAATTACTTAAAAATTACTACAAATTTAACATAAATTTATTTTTACTTTTTTTTAGAGAAAAAATACTTTTAAAAAAATACATAAATGTTTTAAAAAATATATAATTACTTATATATTTCTTATATAATTACAGAGGATATGTAAGTATTTTATAGAATTATTTGATAGAATATAAAATTATTTAAATCATTTTATTTAAAAATGATTCAAAAATAATCATTTTGTCAAATTAAATAATTTAAAAACAAGCAAAAAAAGATTAATTTTACACAAGTAAAAAATAATACTTACCGCAAGGTTGCTCCACTGATGTCTGATGTCTCTCCCAGACCTCCTCCTCTCAGAATATGATTAACATCTCGCACAGGACACTCGCGTAAAACACTCGCGAATAATAAAATATAATCGCGCGCGGACTATAACTTGAGTCCGATAACTTGAACGACACTCCCGAAACTCGCGACGCGACGAACCGGCTGCGGTTCGTTCATTTTTCAATCGGCGGCGAGGATACGTTAGCTTCCCTGTTGGATTTTTACACAAAGAGAACGATTTTACTCAATATCTAAAAATTTATTTAGCTATACATTCAGACATATCCGAAAATTTTTAGATGCTTGAGAAAAACCATTCTTTTCGTGTAAATATCCTTTGGATACTGAGTCCTCTCACCATGTCAAGGTGTACCCGTGAGAGGGAAGATAATCTGAAAAATGTAATATATAGCTATTATGCTATGCAATCGATTAATTTTTAGAAACGAATGTCACGTCTGCAATTCGTTATCATTGCGAATTAAAGTCAGAGCAGATAAAAAGGTTGAATCTTTTACTACACATAAATTAGAGAGAGAATCTAGAATGAAATAGGCTAGAGATTAATAAAAAAGAAAAATGTTTCTTTTATTATCGATAAATAGTTACGGTTTTTAAACGGATCTCCGTTCGGATCGGATTGAAAGTGCTCAAAAAAAAATTTATTAATTATTAAATCATATTCATTGTGTTCACAAAAGCAGGAATTGCGATTTTTTTGCACGAGAGTATTCATATTAACATATTGCTTTTTATGATTCGTGTGTGATACCATTCGTATAGACAAGTAGCCGTGTCGCGTGCCGCTCTTCTTCATACTTTTTTTGAAAAGTAATCGCGAAAAATGCTAGATATAATACGAAAGTTCAATTTCATGAATATTCACATAATACAATTGCTAGTATAATTAATTATTCATAAAGCTTCGTATTATATTGAGCATTTTTTGCGATTCGAAAGGGAATGTAAAGAAGAGCGGCACGCAACATGACTACCTGCCTGTACGAGCTTCGGTAAGACAATGGACTGTACGATAACTACGCGTAAACATAACGCGCTGCTTCGTGCCACCCCGTGCCATCCCCACTTCAAGGTCGCGCGAGGCTCGTCTGTCGAAATATTACGCATATTACAAAATTAGTAAGATAATCTACTCATTTTAATATTCTTCGATGAATATTACAAGATACTTTATTATATAATTTATGTTTTTATTTTTTGAATTCGTTATGCATACAACTAATCTATATCTTAGGTCGACACTATATTTATAATGTCAGAACTTATATTCAAGACTATCTTAAGTACAATTTTAAGAAGTCAGAGGGCCGTATTAGAGATGTCTTAAGACATTACTTAAGACAGTCTTGAAATAAGAATGGATTACCGCTGAATACCGCTCTTAGATATCTCTAACTTATATATTTCTGTAAATATATAACATGAATTCTATTTATATCCATTATTATATTTAAAATGTTTTATAATTTAAAAAATGCATTTATATAATGCATTTATATAATGAATGTATAACTTATTATTCATCTTTATTTGAATGTAAATCATCAAAGAGAATAATAAGGATTGAGATATAACTCTTAGTACACACCTTAGTTTTGAATAACATTATTATTTGGACATCCTTAAGTAATTAATCGTCAATTCGCGTTCGTGAATATTTAATTTTCGTAGATTAATGCCCGGAGTGATCGTATCACACGTCTATCTTCCTCCGCGCTCGCCGAGCGAATGCCGAAGTGATGACGTAGTCAATCATCACTGGGCCACTCCCCCCTCGCTTTCGCCACGCGACCCTTGCTTTTCACCGGGCGTCGTTTAGATTATTGCGTATGAAAAATATTAACGATTTATTCAATTATACGCATTTTGATAAATGGTATTGTCGTACATTTCGCGCTTTGCTTTGTGGCATCTCTAGCCCTTAAATCATATATTATAATATTTGCG
>NW_012130076.1:3310232-3321048 GCF_000143395.1 Atta cephalotes
ATTATTATTATTATTATTATTATTATTATATATATATATATATATATATATATATATATATATATATATATATATATATATATATATATATATATATATATATATATATATATATATATATATATATATATATATATATATATATATATATAAATTTATTTTTGCTAAGATTTTCTTTAGAGAATATATATATAATTATTTTAGAAAAAATATGTAATTATTTTATCTAAGTTTTGAATAAGTTTCCTTTTATCTAAATTTAAAAAAGAGTTATTTAAAAAGATCTTCTTTAGAGAATGTATAGGTAATTAATTTAGAAAAAATATGTAATTAGTTTAGAGAATATATAATTGTTTATATCTAATTAAATATAAGTACAAAAGATTCGATACTTACAAAAATTATATTTCCAAAATTGCATGATTATTTTTTAACAAACTGCATGCGTTCGTATAGCAATTATTTTTTAAAGTTAAATGATTATTTCTTTATTCTGTTTTTATTTGAACTTTAATTTATTTGTTTTTGACAAAATCATCGTAGTGACATTGCAGATTTAACTCCACTGTTGCGCATCGGTTGGTGAGTGAATTAATTTTTTTATTGAGGCAACGGATATGTAATAATTTTATTAATATACCATACATACACCTAATGCATATATGAATCAATTTAATAAAAATTAACTGAAAATGTATATATAACATACATCGATTGCTTTAAAAAATGGATAAATTGTGATAGATTAAACTTAATTCTGAATTGTGAAATTTACTGTGCACTTTTAAATTTTAGTATCACGTTACATTCAGTTTAAATTATCTTTAATCTTTCTTATAAGTCGCCACTGTCCAATATCTCGTTAATTGAACTGAAACAATAAATAATAAATTGAATTGGAAGGAGCTACGAGCCAAGCTGGATATTTATTCTAAATATATATATATTTCTGTGAGAATAAATAATAATTAAATATAACATACGTTTCGACCCCTATTGGATTATTTTCAATGTTCGAATAAAAACGTTATTCTAATCGATTTCTTACAATATAAATTTATATATATAATCAATCCCTAAAACGTTTTTCTTATGCATAGTTGTTTATGTCTATCGCTAGCAATTTATATGATAAATGATATTATTGCGAGCGACAAGCATGAACAATTATGCGTAAAAAATGCGTTTTGGGGACTTTATTACACATATTCATTAATGATGTCTATTAATTTAAGCCATTTCAGCACAATCGAATAAAAGTTGCACAGAAATTTAGTGCTTTTTTGTTGCTAATTTGTTGCTCTTTTCCCGATTTTATGGCTTCAGCCAATTCCGAAGAAATAATGACTGTGCTAGCATAAGAATAAAGTTAGCACACCCACTCAAAAAAAAAATAAATAAATAAAATATGGCATATTCTTTTTGTGCTAATTTGTTGCTAATTAGTTCTCTTCCCGATATTGTTGCTCCCCTCGAAAACCACTTCTAACCACCCCCCCCGAGACAGCACACCACCTATGAATTGTTAATTCTCTAATTGAAATATCTCGACTACGATTACGGTTCTCTGATTTTGTTGCTCTCGATTCCTTAGGGGTGATTTTCGAGGAGATGGAGCAATATCGGGAAGAGAACTAATTAGCAACAAATTAGCATAAAAAGAATATGCGTATTTTTTTTTTTTTTACTGTGCTAACTTTATTCTTATAGCTAGTACAGTCATTATTTCTAGGGATGAAGCAACAATATCGGGAAGTGGGCAACAAATTAGCAACAAAAGCCCTAAATTTCTGTGCAACTTTTATTCGATTGTGCTGAAGTGGCTGCATCAGCGTAATAGGCATATCACATTTTATAAGTAATGACACATAATGATATATACACATATGATGATATACATATATGATAATAAATAAAAACACAACACATTACTTTATATACGCTGGAACTGGGACAGTTCTAGCGTGAGCACTATGGAGGAATCGGTATGTATTCGATTCGTGCTAACTCCAGTTTAGAATTCCCTCTTCTGTTCATTTGTTTCGTATGGATTCGATCATTGATACTGTCAGAATCTCAAATTTTTTTCCGCGTAGAAAGATGGACAAGTATAAAAATTTGTATTTTTAAATAATGAAAAAAATCGAGATTAATAACAAAATAATACATTCGTAGTTCATTTAGGCCTGATTGCATCAACGTTATTTTAGTTTCGCTTTAAACAAAATTTAAATATGTGTGTGTCGTTATTTATTTAGAAAACAAGATATTATCAGATATTTAAGTTTCGATTAAAGCTGAAATAATTTTAGTGCAGCCGGATAATGCAGTCTTATATAGAAAAGTGTCACAATTCTATTATAACAAGGGATGAAAGGATCGCGCACAAACCTTATAAAAATTGAATTTTGATCGAATTGCCTAAAAATTTATATTTAAAAAAGATATATTTTGTAGATCTTGTCATCTTGATAAAAAAATCTCCACAGACTCTCTATAATGAATCATTTGACTTCTATGAGGCGTCATTTTTCGAAACGCACTAATACTACAGTTTCTTATTTTCAATGAGTACGATGCATTCCTATGTCATTATTTGCACTTTCTATGTATATTTTTAAGTAAAAAGCTATAAGGATAATATTGACCTGATTGTTTCTCGTATATATGGGGTATTTTTGATTATTGTGTTCCCTCATCTCTCACAAATCGGAGTGTTTGATGTGGGCGCTTTACGCACGAGGCGCACACTAGACCGCATTGACACGTTTATAAAAACGTTCCTTTTTATCTTTCTCCTGTATCATACTATCTCTTTGTTTTTCACATACTTTAAAGTTTAAATGCTAATTTTGTTTAAGTCCCTTCGCTTCACACAAATCGAAATGATTTTGATTATATTATGAGTCTCGTATTACAAGATTCAATAGAAAAATGAATTTGTATTATTAAAAAAATATAATTTTCTTACAAGAAAGAAATATTTAACTGATAAGAACTAATATTTCGATTGGCGCACGATCTACTGAATATAAAAAAGCTCGCAACGATTCTTTGCGCGAGTCTCATAATCGTGCTCAAAATTCCTTTATGCCCTAGACATAAAGTAATCAAGGGCGGCGAAGTAAAATTTTTCAGTGTATGGAGTTCCCGTGAATAGATTGGATATTATCCTTATAATTTTTTAACTTAAATATACATAGAAAGAGCAAATAATAACGTAGGAATGCGTACTCATTGAAAATAAGAAATTATAGTATTAGCCTGTTTTGAAAAATACCTCGTATTTGTGCGGGATTCTTTGTTATTAGGGTTAATGTGTTCGAATGTTGGAAAATCATATTGTTAACATAGTTTTCAAAAATATATTGTAATTGACAGTAGAATATGAAAAGAAAATGATGTTATAGAAATTGCATATTCATCATTCTATTTAAAACAAGTATCGTTTCAAAATTAAAAAATTCTCTTTTGAAATGTAATAATTTTTACCATTTTTCCATGCAATAAAATGTTACATAGTTATGACAATTTTGACAAAAGAAAAATTATTTTCGAATTTAATAAAGTTATTTTTGACATAAAATTTATGGAAATACGATGACAACATTATAAGAATCTAATGTAGTAATAACATTGTTTGAATATTTTAATATCAAGTATATCATATCACAATTAAATTACTTGTGTGATTTTATTCTTCAGTGAAAAATAAAGAAGAACTGCAAGATAATATATAAAATTATAATAAGTGTAAGATATGGATATCTTTAAACATTTTTTTTTTATTAAAAATTATTACATATAATTTTTATTTCCTTCATATTTTCACATTGTTTATGAAATAGATTATGTTTGTGCATACGCGCGCGCGTGTGTGTGTGTTTGTGTGTGTGACGAATTATTTATATATTGAATTTCTTTTATAATTGATTCTTATTAATCGATAATAAATTTTTTTAATCTTAAATATTTTTATCATTTATACTAAAATATTTATAATATTTTTAAAATAATTTTTGATTTTGATATTGTGCTATAAATAATTCTGAATAATATTATCATAATAACGAGATATTTATATTGACATGAAAATTCATAGAAGTATATATCGAGGATATGAAAAATTCATATTGACAGCACTGTATGAAAAGTTTATTTCTTTTGGATCTCCCGTCATTTCTCATCGAACATATCATCAACCGTGACGTATTGAACTTTACAAAGGGTAACTGATCGAAGTTTCTTTTAACTCTTATAACTCTATTCATTGATTTATAATTTGATATTTTTGTATTGGACACGTTAATGTATCCGAATGTATGCATTTATTTTTTTAGGCATATCGAATTATATTATAAAAATTATGTTTCCATTTGCCTCTACTTTGGTTACGTTTCTTTAAATAGGAATTGTAGTTATTCTCTTAAGAATAGAATTGTAATTATTCTCTTAAGAATAGAATTGTAGTTATTCTCTTAAGAAATTGCCGCCAAAGTTCGAAATTAATAGCATACAGAGAAACTGTACTCTTACAGCGTCATTTATTTTGATTTATCACCTCACAAACTCGATGCCCACTGATTGGAAATAGTCTGTCGCTAGTACAAATATTTCGCTAATATCGCCGATCATATCTTAGGCACGTGGTAATAATTGTCTAGAGCCGAACAAATTAGTTACGATTTAATATTGATTCAGATAATATACTTAATTTTTTATTTTATTTTTAAATTGAATAAAAATTAGTTTGAAATTGAGGCTCAAAAATATTGATTTTGAATGTATGCGTATTTAGGGAAAGTATGCTTTCTACATAAATATAGTAGTCACATTTATAAAAATCAATATTTTTCTGGTCTATATTATTTAAGATACTCTGTAATCTTTGCATCAAATGTATTGAATCCTTGTCTCGTTTGTAATTTCTGAGCTAATAATACGATTTGGCGAGACTTTCACCATTAAATCTTTTAGCTTTCTTGACTGAGATCTATTCTGTAACTCTTAATGATTGTAACAATATTTTACATTATTATTGCACAATTTTTTTACTGTACCTATGCAAAAGACCTGCGCAATAATACTGTAAGGATATTATTGTAATCGTTAAGAATTACAGAATAGGCTTCTAAACTTACAAATAAAAAATAAATGCTAACGCATCTCTGATTAGAGAGAAGATTCCTTTGTGTCCAGTACTTGAAAAACTGCTATTGTCCAGTATTGAACAAATTGCACTTTATGATATATAAAATTATATAATCTATAATCTTATACTTTTTAATATCTTATTATTATATATATATTATATATATATTATTATATATGTATATATATATATATATATTATATATACATATATACACATAAGATCTATTCTTGTTGCTTTTTACACTCAACATTTTTACTTTCTCTTTAATGCCTGAATAATGATAAATATATAATTATTTATCTCAACCTAAGTGTAATTTATGAATCCTAAGTTTTTGGGAATTTCAACGCGAACAGATCTATAGTCTATTTAATTGCAAATAAAATGAGTACAAGTAAATACAGAATAATTTATCAGACAATGTAGCAGATAGGGCGGAAAGTTATTAAGAGCACAAATTGAACGCTCAATATACCCTCACTCATTAATAACTTTTAATTGGCTGGACAAAGAAGCAGGAAAACTTATTACATTTCACAAAGAGGTTTGATTAAAGGGATACTAACACCATCCGGTATAGGACAATGTTCGGTACTGAGCACACTTTTCCTAATTATACATCACATATAATATAATATTATTATAATATTTCTTATTCTATAGAACATATTTATTTGCATTATTGTAATATTTAACACATTATATATTTTGAGAATTCAATGCTTATTTTCTAAGTTCGTAAAAATGTTAACAAATATTAAATATTCAATAGCAGTTTAATATTAATTCTATATTTTTGACATACAAATATTAAGAAAAATAGAAACATTGATACAAAAAAGATAAGATTGATACAAATAAAAAACAGATCTGACAGAAATAATCGATCCTCTAACTTTATATACAGTAAAACTTTTATATTTGAAATTAAAGTTTTCAACCTTCTGAATTTCTCGTGACAATTATATAGTATTTTAATGGTGTCATATTTCATGTATAATCGCTTCGTTTTTCAGTTCGGTATAGTGTCAGTCTATTTCTTACCAAAATGTCGCTATCACTGGTTGATATAAAATTTTATTTCTGAATATCTCATTTCTACACTTTTGAGGTAACGCACAATCGAAAGAGTAACGTTCATAATATAGGTATTATGAAATATGTAAACTAAGAGAAAAAAATGATTACAATAATTTAACAATAATTTGTAATCATTTCTCAGTGTCAATATTATATATATATTTAGTAAGTTTATAAATATAATTATTACTAATAGATTATTAGAATAATAATGACTATAAAAATGGAGTTTTGATTATAGTTATTTCATATAATTACAGTCACAAATATTAAAAGCTTTTCTTTCAATAGTATAGAGTAGAAAAAAAAGGATATATATATATAATATATATATATATATATTCTATATATATATATATATATATATATATATATCGATATTCAGCAGCAGCATTCATGTACATGTGACGATCCCTTAATCATCGATACTGGGGCATCAGCGACATAAAATTAATTTTTGGCGTATCATAACTTGACGATTGCTCGGTTTATGTACCAGCGTAAAATATCTCGAATATTGCTGGCACTGTCGGTCGTGCGTGATATTTCGTGTAATCGTGTCACTACGCGAACTCAGGAAAATTTGCGAGATACCGACCGGTTGCGAGGATCAAACGTCAAAGCTCAGTTCCCATACCCAGCATGGCTTCTTCATTCTCGCGTGCACGCGGGTGCATCGCAATCTCCAGATCTATATACGCGAACTAACCCTCCGGGGTGCCTTGAGTAGCTCTCGTTGCTGCTCATTGCGGATACGTTACGATTTCGCTCGCACGTGAAGGATAGATCCTATGGGAATTTCTAACGGAGCCATCAGCAAAGACGTCAAACCGGAACAAATAAACGACTGAGGTACGATTTTTTATGATATGTGAGATCGCCGATAGTATTCGAGACACGAGCGAGTAAGCGAGCATGCGGGAAACGTCGAACCTATTCTCTTTTCGATGATAAGGGATAAATCTCGCGGCGATGCTTAGAAATGTGCAATTTATTCTTGTCAGCTATCACAGATAAGTATCACAGGGAGATTTAAAAGCGGCGAATCTATTTTTCTTCGATGATAAAAATTTGATATGGATATCTGACAGATATATACGTGACGTAAAATATAAAAATAAGTTTTTTAAATGCGACATTAATGAAAAAGGCTAATAATTTTGCAAGAAAATTAGATGGAAAAATATACAAGTAAGCGAAAAATGTATTATATGTATATATTTACATTAGATAGAAATTTTAAAATGAAGTATTTTTCCTGTTTTCCATAATATGAAAATAAAATAAAATAAAACTCCTGAACAAATATAAAAATTTATAACAGAAATATGTATATTTCTATAATTATACTGTTCATGCGATTTTTGTACAAAAGCGCAAAAGCGCGCTACAAAGAGGAAACTAATACAAATTTCTCTTTTTGCAAATATTGATAAAAATTTGTCCGCGTTACATCGTATTCGCTTTATTTTCAAATGTATAAACATAAAGCTGCGATATTATGTACAATTTTGAAACGCGAAACATATCGTGAAAAACGGGAAAGAACGGGAATTCATTCGCGCAAAGAGACAGTACAACCCGTCATTCGATGTGATATCATGCGGCTCTCTGAGGCTGTAACGACATAATTTAAGCTCGTTAACAGACACAGCGCGCTGGGTGCTCGAACGCCGACGTCGCCGCTACGCTCTCGAAGTTCGTCAACCTAATTCAGCGGCAGTTTACTCCCGTTTATGCTCGCATTCTCGAGACTCGCGCGGAGAACGAATCATTCCTCATTGGGTGGCGTGTCGTTTCTACGGTCGCTCGTTGGAAGAAAACGGAGTTTGTCAACTAGTAAAGCCGACGTTGTCTCTCGAATGTGTGAAATCCAAGCTTGATGAACTTCCGGTGATGCCATGATCATTTGGCCGTTTTTTGCCGTCTGATTGTCGCTGACAGACGACGTTATCTCGAGAAGAGTGACCACTCACCGTTTCACGGTAGATTTCCGGACTATTCTCCGACTACGAGACGAACATCGCATTAGGTGAGAAAGAGATCGCGAGTTTCTCTTGGCTCGAACTTGGCGCGCTAAAACGACGCTCACCATTGACTGCTGCAAACAGTGGAAACTATTAAGCGAGCTCGCGGCACGCATGACAAACTCTCGCATTCTGCACTAACGGCACGAAGCACTTTGCCGCCAACCGCCACGCTCGGCACGAGCAAAGCGCAATTATCATTAGCCACGGCTCAGTGAGCGTTCATGAGTTGCCTAATCAGTTAACCGCAATTAACTCCGATGTCTAATTAAAAAATGAAATTGAGACAAGCGGCAAAACGGGTGTTCACACCCGCAATTCGCGTATTCGCGTTCATATCTGCTAATTTCTGCTAATACATTTGGTTTGTATCGTTTCCTTATTCAAAAGTTATATAACTAAAAAATATGTTTTTACATTATTACCGTGAATGAATTAAGTAGTTAGTAGATAAAGATTACTTCATCAATCTCTTCAAAAGTAAACTTAACTTCTCATAGTGTTCTTCCGCCAAATAGAATCTATCGTTCTTAAGATTTTAAAAGATCATACTTTCTATACGAGACATATTTTGAGTTATGTCGTTTTTATAAATAAAACAGAGTTTTCTACAGATAACATTTAGACAGTTTTGGTGATTCGAAGTGATTTGAAGAAAAAATTGTTTATTTTGAATTTATTTGTCAATTGATCACACAAAGTATGTATAAATATATGATGATTTAGAGTTATGTCACTTTTGATGATTATTTCAGATTTTTTAATAATTTTACATTGGAAAAAAATATATTAAATTTTAATAAATATTTGAATAATCCCTAACTAAAAATTTATTTACAGTATATAAAATGTATAAATAAATGTATAAATAAAAATTTACTCGAAAAAAAAAATAGTAGTTAAATTAAATGGATTCTGTATCAAATAAATATATCTTGCTTAGTAAATAGTAACAATATTTAGTTAGTACTATTCAAATAAATAATTTATTAAAATTTAATATATTTTTTCAGTATGCAGAATATTTAAAATCATCACAAAAAGAGGTTTTTTGACGGAAATGAAAATGACAAAAACAATATTTGATTATGTATTTCTAAGAATATATTCTTCTGTCGATATTATTTGATTTATCAATAATTTTATATTAAATTGATGAAAAATAGTTTCGCCTATTTTCTGAAAAATTTAATTTTTTTAAGTGTGTCATTTTTGAAATAAAAAAGTGATATGCATGTAAATTTCTAAGTTTTCGGTTGTCTTTAATACCTATATTCCATAAGAAAAAAATGTTCGATAATTATGACAATAATTGCAAGATAAAACAAGATAAATTGTGATTAAAAATTTTATAGTTGTTAAACTACGTGCTATATTATCAGCAATAATAATTATATTTATCAAAAGAATGTGTTTACACACAAAGAAATGACAACTTTTAATTAAATTAAGATTAATGCAACCATTTTTTTCTTAGTGTTTACGGATAAATTAAAAGGTGAAAAAATTTTATTTGGCAATGTTGCCATATGAAAAAATGCTATGAAAAAGTCTTTTTGTATTCCCATTTTATTCTCCTTTTTACTACTTTCTTTCTGCGATTGATTTTCTCTCGCTCGCGACCCGTATCGACACAAAAATATTTGCGTACCGATTCGAATTTCAGTCTTTTACGGTGGCATTTTCCGGACGCGTCGAATATCACGTGACAAATAAGACGAGTATCCGCATCCACGCGGAAAGGCGAAAGGTTTTCAATGGAGAACAAACGGTACAAAGCACGCACTGTTGCTAGAGTGTCGGATTACGCTGGAAATATCGCGCTGCGTTTGTTGTGTTTTAACCGCGTTATCGATTTATTATTTAGTCGTTTTTATAAAGCTAAGAGGTTTGACACGCACTGTGTTATTCATTGTAATTCTTAAGAAATCGTGTGTCGTATATGCCGCGCAATTAAGCGTTCTATCTTAGGCAAATCGGAGCAAGAATGTAATAGCACTATGTGGGTGATGTTTCGTGCTGATAATTTGGATCAAGTGTAATTGCGCCTTTTACTTTCGTCGTGATGCCAAACCGTTATTCGGATAGCCACGTGAACAGATATAATCTGCCTTTTTTCATAATGAGCAATTGCTATATGGAAGTAGAAGTTTTCTTGCAATATATGTGTAGAGCTATGTAATTAGCGAAATCTCCATATAAAATTAGCTATACCTACATACGTACTTAAATCGACATACAGTAAAATTCCCTGCTAATCGAGATGTATGATATTAAAGTGATTAAAGCAGACGCTCAGTTATTCTCGCGCGAGAATTCGTCTGATTGAAGTCAGTGTTGATCTTACAAAGTCACGTATTAAACTAGCTAAGATATTCATGAGATAAATGCGACGAATTTCCTTCTCTAATTTCCGGCAAAGAATACACGAGAAGAACTTCACGCGATTATTTCATGATACCGTTGCACAATCGGAAATGAAACGACTGAAGTTCGCGCAACGTTTAATGCCCGCAAAGATTGTATATATATATATATATATATATATAATAAA
>NW_012130076.1:3323891-3327304 GCF_000143395.1 Atta cephalotes
GTATATATATATATATATATATATATATAAAAGTATATATGCTTATTACAGCAAGTATTTTGTTAATTCGGCACAATGCTCGAATATCTAATGGTCGATACGAAATTATTCAAGAAGCCGACCGAGTCGAAGATCGCTCTGCAAGCAACTATCCGGACACTTGCTCATCCAACTGAATTTGCGCAGGACCCTGTCCGTTTACCGATTAGGGAACTAACGGATGAGCGTGGACCAGCTTCGATTCGTGCAAAGCCATTTTGGCGAATCTGCTCTTGGGCAGTCTGCCGGTGCGGCGACCGTCTAATCCAGACACAACAATGGAGCTGCATTATTGCGTGCGATGTTCATTTCGTCGGTGAAGACCTTCTCTCTCCCTGTCCGAATTCCTCGTTAAAGATTGACGGTGCTTTTCGTTATTCACGAGCGGTGTGTTCGTCCCCGCGCAATCACGTGACGTTATTCCCAGTGACTCGTGAAGATGAGATCGCGCCTGATGGTCTTACAATCCAGGGCGGTTTACCAATTCTACGCTTTCTCAGTTCGCGAATAGATATCGTACGGAGAAGTGAGGGAATAACGCGGGAGTGATGGAAGAGGAAGAGACGACTGGGCCACGGAATAATATGGTAACTGGGCGGATCTCGATTCCGCTCGAACGGCGCTGTTTTATCGCGCGAAAGTTTCTCTGATTTTCGATCGATATTTCTTCGACGCTGTGAGTCAGCTTTTCTTTATTTCTGTTTTTATATCTATCGCGACGTTATCTCACAGAATCGCACGGATATAATATTCCCAACAGAAACGCCTGCGGATCAATCTGCTTGACACTTGGCTTTCCAAACTGCTTTCGTTATTGCAACCACGGTTGTCTTTCCGTCACGACGTTATCGCTGATCCGATTATTACGAAAGAACGAAGTTGTCGAACCGAAATGGATATCCCATTGCGCTTTTACCCATTGGAAATCGAGAATTGGCTCTAAAAATGAGAAGATATAACGTGCCGTATTGAAATATTTTATCTTACTCCTGTTTCATCAAAAATCTCATATTTGGTTAACGAGAATTTTTTTGTACAAAAATATCAGCCAAACCTTCGGAATTTAAATACAGTTGATGCGAAATTTCAAGTTTTGAAATAGAAGAGTCATTGCGACTCCAGCCTATCTAAAGTATGAGTTTCTACAAGGCTTTATCCGCTTGATATTACTATAGGATTAAATAGCTTCGCAGTTTGGCTTTGCGGATTTGTTCGCTAATGAGGTGCATGTCTTGTATTCCCTATAATTGCGTACCGCTGTTTGTAGTTCTAACGATGATCCTTCATGGTTGACTGTCTTTACGAAACTCGAAGATCTATACGTGGGTACTCTCGGATTAGATTGTCGATTAGTTTGCATGTAGATTAAATCCAATCAGGATTTATGTGCTATGGAGACAACTTGAAAATCATTTCATATTCGGAAACAGAGGATATCAAATTATCTGGTTCAATCAAATGACAAGAATAATAAGATTTCGAGCGAAAGATATTAATAAAAGATAATACTTTTTATCATGATTAAATATTTACAAAAAATTCAGAAAATAATTAAGATCAACATCTTGTGTTGCAAGATGAAGGGCAATAAAAAAATCTTTCATAGTTGTTATATAGAAAGAATGATTTCATTGAAGTATTTAGATACAGATCTAAAAATAATTTTATTGAATTTTATTAAAATAATTACGTAGAAATTTTATGATGAGCAATACTACAAAAAGTTTTGACATTTTAATCAATTTTAGAGTGTCCTGCATATTATTTTGATAGTTCAACAAAATTATTTTTAGATCTATATATATTTAGTTAAATTTTTGAATATTTTAGTGTAAATTCATCGTTTTCATATCCGTTATCCAAGAAACTCATCGTTAATTTATAATTGTTTTAAAACTAATTTTAAAGTTTTTAGAAAACTGGACAGTGCACCGAGTGTTCTAAATCAAATCTTAGAGAATGCTTTAAATAGAAGTTATCAGCCTTTGAACATTATTATATATTCCTCTTGAATTATGAAATTTTAATATTGGGATGCTAATTTTATAGATGCATTTCTCTTGAGATCATGCTGTATCACGTGAATGATGAACTCGCATATCGAATTTGATTGCGTTGGATTTTCACATGAAGTTTATATTTTCTTTTCAAATAAATTTGATTCTTTTAAATTTTCTTAATTTTCTACAAAACGCTTTCCATTCTTATTCGCGTAATTCGAGTTGATAGTCGATGTAACGATATGATAACAGTTAAGAAACTATCTATTCTCAATAACGCTACTACTTCACTGATGCGTACTTTAGAAGCCGGATTCACTTGCAAGTCACTCTATGAACTTTCGTGAATTACGAAATAGTATCCAACATAGAACGTAGACTGTGCCTCAGGCTATTACCGTCGTCTCTTTCATCTATAAGCATTATTCTGGTGATGATATTTTCTTAACTATGTCGAAGCGTTAACAGTGTTTGCCAAATTAAACTTGAAAAGATGTATATGTAGATATTGCGCTGTTTAAATTTGAACATTGCTCTTAATTTAAGATTTTTCTTTTTCAAGATGTTAAATATTAACTAATTGAACAATGATGATGTATAACATAACAGTAGATTTTTTGTAGTTTGCGTTATTTTTTGTATCTAATCAATATCTTCGCTTTCTCTCTCTTTAATGTTTGAAAATATATTTATTTCCTTTTAAGTGCAAACATTTTTGAAGTTTTCGAGCAAGATGAACACCTAACACTATCCACAATTTGTACTTTTAGACTTGAAATTGAAATGTGTCGTGTTCATGTTTATTGCAATTTCTACTTCTCACTTTATAGCTGCTTTCTTATAGCGATACTCAATCTTAGTGAACGCTAGTCACCGATGTGAATCTGGCGCTCAATTTTATTAAAAATACAAATCGTAGGCCGTGTTTGTACTTCGTTTGTACTTCATTTGTACTTGTTTGTACCGATGATTTCGTTTGTATCTCAAACAGTTAAACAAAAAGTGAAAAATAAAAAATGACTAGCGCGCAACTTTAAGATTTTTTAATTTCATTTATACCATTGAGTACAAACGAAATAATGATCGGTACAAACGAAGTATAAACGGCTTGCAATATTAATTTTTATTTTTGATAAAGTTGAACGCCAGGTTCACATCGGTACGCTAGTAAAATCTGAGCAAGTAAAATTTCTATATTTATTATTACTCTAATCGATTAGTCTAATATTATAAGATACTATTAATTCATAAAAAAATAGAATATAAGAAAGAATATTATGTAATAATATTCTTTAAAAGTATAATTTTATACGTATTTGTTTTATATGTATATATATATATATATATATATATATATATATATATATATATATA
>NW_012130076.1:3328938-3334974 GCF_000143395.1 Atta cephalotes
TCTAACTACTTACTACTACTACTACTACTATATATATATATATATATATATATATATATATATATATATATATATATATACATACATTTATTATAAATATATAACAAATGTATAACAAAACAAAATATATATATATATGAATAATAATACTATCTAGTTTATTGTTTAAAATTAGTTTTTTTTTGTGTAAAAACTACTAATACTGTGTTTTTTAAAAAAATATAATATCGACCTTAAGTACGACGAAATGTTTAAGGTTGTAACAATAAGTTAAGTGTGATTCATATTTTTGATGACGATTAAATTGAATCACTGAAAAACTGATTATTTTTTAACTTTTTGCGTACTAAATATCAGTCTCTTTATTTGTCTAACTTCATAAACTTGTTCAATTTCGAGATTCTTTAACAATTATATTTGTTTAATACATTATTAATATTTGAGAGAAATTGAAGTAATTGAATGAAGAATCTGTTTAAATAAGAAACTACAATCATTAAAACTGTACAGAGCGATTGACGGATCCATAAGTAAGAACCAATCGCTCGATGAGCAGACTGCATTCGAAACCCATAAAAAAAAAGTATTGCAATCGGTGAGAATACATATTCTCGATCGTGATCTAATTTTGCAAGACGAACAAAATTAAATGCTTTTGATGTACATTGCAGTATACGTTGCTTTAGGAATTTTGCCATTAAATTCTAAATGATCTACAAAAAGGATCGTTTGTGCGAGCTCGTAAACTCTAATCATCTATGGCGAAGTATTAATGTACATGATACTTGAATGCGCACATTCCGTTACGCAATGTAATTTCGATTCTACAGCGAAATACATGGTCAAATATCATTGACCGCATATTAATATCAACTTCGCAGTCTGTCAACGTAATACGCGAATTCTTCTTCAAGTATCTGGTTTCGCATGATTGCATGGTACTCTGAACTCGAGTACCTCGTGAATGCGAATTTGCACAATGCTTCTCGACAATATGGGATCAATATGAAATCGAATATAAGAATATATTATGTATTTTTAGAATGATGCAATTGTGCTAATAATCATTTAAGATTATTCATCAGCGTAGTAGCAATAAATACTAAAATAGGTGAATAAGTAGAAAATCGATCCTTAACAAGATCTATTAATTAATATGTTTAAGTTGGAAATGGATCAATTAATATGTTTAAGTGGAAATATAAGAAATAGAAAAAATTGTGAGATTTATATAGCATTACGCTTTTGCTAACGAGCACATATTATTAATAAATTAAATTGGCTTTTGTAATAGCAGTAAGCTACAAATTTAAGCATACAATATTTTATTATGACAATAGTTGCTTATAACATGCTTTGAGATACTCTTATTTTTAGTTACATTCTTTAAAGTTACATTCTTTATTAAAAAAATCATTTCTCTATTAAAAACAAAAAGATATATCGTCATTTTAAGTCTATTATAAACTCAACACGTAACGAAGAGGCATGTAACGAATTGTGGCGAATTACAATTACGCAATTTAGCAATTTTACAATAATCCTCGTGCGGTTTTCTGTCGATTATTCACTCTGATTAAGGGAGATGCAGATTCTCGACCGACTTTATTGGAATCTAGAATATCGGCAATTAAGCAACAGAATTCAGGTTGACCCTATAACGCTCGATTAATTCGAGATTGAATACGTTTACGATCCTTTGACGCTCGGTCGAGTGGCGCTCATTGCGGATAATCACGACGCTAATTTAGCGATGAGGTAGTTGATCAACAATCATCATCGTATCAATGTGCCTTCTTAAGTCGGTTTTAAATCGATATAACTATCGATTTAACCCTTATGTCCTGAATTTAACATGTATTCTCTATGTTAATCTAGCTCGATATAATCGTATATTTTTATATTTGATTTTAAAAAATTCTATATATTTTATAACATTTTCTACATAACCTGATAAATTTAAAATTATAAGAGATTTTATATAAATATTTTTTTGCATTTTAACAACACAACAACTTATTGCTTTTTTGCGGGGAGGGGGAGGAATTTTGGATAATTCAATGTTACGAATATCTGCTCGATATTTAAAATATAGAATAAATTGAGTTATAAAAAAATGCTGTTTTGATATGATTATTACTTAAATGTTACTTAAAAGTTTAAGACAAGAAACAGCAGTATATTATAAATAATATTTAACATAATATTTACGAAGTTTAAATACAGATAAATAAAAATCTCTTTATCAGAGAGCATTTAATCAAATTAGTTTAAGCTAACTTTAATTGAATATATGTGTCACAGATACGAAGGTAATTCAATTGAAATTAGCTAAAGTATATATGGTTAGCTCGTAATGTATTATAATAAAACACGATTCACTCTTGGACATTTTTTTCGTGTACTCGCTTATAAATTCAACTCTTAACTTTTAACTTCCGGAATTGAAGTCAAAATGTGTGACATAGTTACTGACAATGAATATATATATATATATATATATATATATAAACTCATTTTGAAAGATTAAGAATAATTAATATAGCACTCCATATTATGGAATTCACAATGTCGTGTCGTATATGATATATTTGTGCGGTTTCTGCGCACCTTGTCATTTCTAAAATGTGTTCATACAATTAATATGCGTATTCGTGAATGACTAGAATCTGGTAAGCAAGCATGCGTGCAAAATTTCGATAATGAGCGACGTAGCTGCAAACATGGTAATTTATCATCGTGTCGCCGTGCATCGCATAGTTTCCCCGTTGTAGCTTATTAAAGAACACTAACTTTCGCGAACAATGACAAAACCAAACTTTATCTCCTTGTTTTCATCAGTTATCCGTTATCCTTTGTCATGACGTGGTATGAAACAGCGAGCAATTTTTGCGACACAAGCGTCAATCGAGCTTCCGCTCAAAAACTCAAAGTTAAAATAACATCGTCAAATATTAATAAGCATTTGAACCCTAGCAATATAAAATATCTAAAGATGCGCCAATTCAATGAAAACAACTTTCATATTAATTATCATAAATTTCTGTAAACTGTTTCTATTAAAAAAAGCAGTCGCAACGGATCAATAATGCGTCTTTAGTACAGTTGGTTTATTCACGATCTTGAAAAACCTTTAAGTTTTCAGCGCATGGGAACGAATGACGACATCGCATTAATGTTCTCTCAAGGTAGATCTTGAAATTCTTACGATAGAAGCTCATAGAACTTCACGAAGGAAGCTTATAGAACCTTTGCCTTTATCCAATTTTGCCTTTATCCAATTTTACGATATAATAACGTAACTAAGAATAAAATAAAATCACATATTTTTTAAGTTTACCATCAATTCCACGTATTTTTTCAAAAAAATGCAAATTGAATTGATAAAACAATTCCTAATTATGCATTCCTAATTATGAATTAGAAAACATACAACATCTTTCCCTCGGTTTTCAAATTAAGAATTCAAAAGTACACCCAAGTATTCACAAGTCGATTTGAAGTCGATTGATTTTTAGGACTATTTGTTTTGATATACTAGATTTTCTATCTTCGAAAGATCTTTTCGATGCAGCGTTGATAAAATGTCGATCTTCTTCGAAAATCAATAGAAAATGTAATCGGTATCAAATCAAACGATCCGAAAAATCAATCGATATCGATTTGATTTCAATTTATGAACTAGGGTAATGTATTTTCTATTTTATTATTTCTTTCTAAATCTTAAAAAAATATTAATTGGCTCTTGTTGTAAATTATAGATTTGTATTTGAAGTGTGAACAGAAATGTGTAGTTTCGTTAGATTTTATTTTAATTAAAAATTTTAGTTAAGATTTTAATTAAGCTGTCAATTAAAATCTTAACTAAATTCTTTAATTAAGCTGTAAAAAAATATATATTTAAGAAATACACAATTTATATATTTTTTATATGTACATATTTTTCTATTTTTTTTCTTTTATGTTTTTTTTCTTCATTTGTGAAATTTTTAGAAATTTTACGCGAATTTAAATTTATCAACTCTAGGAAACTATCTAACAATCCTCTTGTTAGGCAGACGAAGGTGCGAAATTTCTCACAGATTTCTGAAACACGTATGAACTTAAATTACCGAACGGGCTAATCCACTTACCGATTACAAACTTCGTCTACGTGTGACGCCTAGATAAGACCGCGGGTATTCAAAGCGTAACACCGGGGATTCGTGCGTGACACAGCTCTACCCCTCGCAAAAACGTTAGCTTCGAAGCGTGATACCATTAGCAAGGAAATGATCCTGTTACTTGCCGGACTTGGCTGGCAGAAACGGCTTCGGCTTACAATTGCGAAGCGGACATAACGTTAATGTGGTCTTAACACAAATTCTGTCGCCGTAAAGAAAGCTTAAATTTCATTTTCTACCAATCTAGCATATAATATTTTTGCATTATATACGGTGTATCTTTCAACAAATTCGATTAGTGAACCTCTCTGATTATATAATGAAGTTAAGATAAGTTCCTCAGAGGAAGAGGAAAGGATTGTTCTTCGAGTGTAACTTGGCGGACGTCGTATCGCTATGCACAGCTCGAATCTGATTAAACGCGAGACAAGTGTGTTGCGCTTCTCGGCTCCCTCTTCAGAGAGAGATTGAACTACTGTCGAATCTAATTCCCAGTATCATTAATTACAATTAAGGCTCCTTGCTCGTGGGAATGCTCGACTGAAAAGAATCCGGTGATGGACGCGCTCATGCTCACGAAGGCTGTTAACTTGCGTTGTTATCGTTACAATAAGAGGCTCTTAATCGAGAATTTAGCTGGTGCTTTCTTCAGAGTAGTGACAGCTAATCAGATACAAGGCTTATCAACGGGGCGTACGTAATCTTGTTAACTGATTATCTCGCGCGGAGTTTATCTTTACGGAATAATTTAAAATAAAAATTAAAATTAATTGATCTATTGCATTTTGCTTGCTCTGCAAACTATTTAATATTTCTCGTCAAATATTGCAAATTTAATAATCGATACTTTTTCGGTTGATGCATAATTGGAAAATAGAAGATTACACATTGTATGCATAAAAGGAATCTGTGTAGTGCCAAAAAAAAAATACGTTTCTTGCATGCGACCGTGATAAGAATTCCAATAGAACATAATCAAAGTAGCCTCGGGAGGAATTGCTCACGAAATTCATTATGCGAACTATGAATACTAATTCGCTTTTTGCAATTATATGTATTATATAAAAAAAAAGAAAGATTTAATATATGTTGTTTATGTTTTTAAATAAAAAAGATGTGTAATGTTTGTGAAAAATATTTATTATCTAAATAATTAATTTTTATTTTTGTTATGTATTTTTTATCATTATTGTATGTGCGTGGGTAATAAACAATTAATTGATTTAAGTATTAAATTAATGAGATAGAGATTATTTGAGAGATAGTAATAAATACCATGAATTTTTAAATTTACCATATAGTATGTATGTTGAACGGAGTATAATGATTAAAATCTTGATAGACTTCCTTTTTAATTACATAGATACAGTTGTATTTATATTACAGCGTGCAGTTTGTAATAGCTTTTTATGTTTCACAAATACATACTATTAACGTATTCTGCTAATCTTTTATGTTATATACGCTTCTTTAAAACGTTACAAATATTGTTGTTACATGCTGTTTGCGATTTTCTTACTTTCAAAGTCTGAAAGATGGTAACAAGAATTGAAAACAAATATAATTGACTTCCCGTAATGATATAACACCATACATGCAACACGTTTGTAAGACACAAAGTGTAGAAAATTCATTAAACCGCTTTAGTTGCAGATATTTCTTTTCTTTTTCCCTTTCTCTCTCTTTTTTTTGATACAATTGCTTCTGTATTTTACGATTAGCGATCATCACCATATTTGCATGAAAATTTCAAGACTAAATTTATTTCAAATCAATTGACGAAGTAGGTACGTAAGATTTAGATTATCTCGTATACATGCGAAATTTTCTATTCTTTTCTACAATAATATAAATACAATTATATATATTAGGT
>NW_012130076.1:3335019-3358094 GCF_000143395.1 Atta cephalotes
AAATATGGATTCTTTTTACTACACCTAATATTATACACTAAGTACTTGAAACAAATTCAATTCCCTGCTCTACTTTGTACAATTTTGCCTAGAACACCATCCTCCTTCTGTATAACTTTCATATTTCCTAGACCGTCTTAAATTATGTAAGAAATAAACAGCACAGACGCGCGTTGCGTTGGTCGCTACCATGTATATGCATTTGCTACGAAACTTATACGTACCTCTGTCGCGTGATTAAACTGTGCTCCAGGTGTTCTGAAAGATTTTCACCATTTTGCACTGTATATATATTCTACATACTGTATACACGGAAAGAATAGTTTTGCTGAAATACATGTATAGCTAAAAATTTAGTTAGATACATCTGAAAATAATTTTTTTGGATGATCAAAATAATTACATAGGACGCTCGAACTGTTATTAGAAATTGTCAAAACTTTTTGTAACTGCTTGAGATTTCTACACTAAGAAAAAAATCTGGTTAAAAATGGACGAATCCAAAAATTCTGATTATATTGATCATAAATACGGTTATTTTAATTAGAATAATTTTATCAGAAAATTTTAATTCGTTTATTTTCAATTAGAATTCTAATTAATCTATAACCAGACATTTTTCTCAGTATGTTATTAGTTTGGATGGATCAACAAAATTTAGATTTATATTTTATATTTAAATTTTTCGATACTTGAGTAACATTTTTCCTTGTATATAGGTATTCTAAAAAATAAAAAAAAACTACAAAGTCACGGACTTACATCATGCATTTAACTTTCAATCGATGACTGATACAAAGTTCTTTGTTGTTTGTGTTCGTATGATTCGTGCGTGATAATTATATTGCTCGAAATTAATCATTGCTGTCGTATGTACATAAATAACGTATAGTCATAAATCACACAACACGATTAATATTCTACTTATAATGTGCGCTTTTCATTTCTTCGCCGACTCCTTTCTTCCCAGTTGATCGAAAGAAGACGAAAGAAAGAAGAAATTTTCTTTCCCCTACCTACAAGAATCTTTATAATATTAATAATGTATGCAATGATAAAAAGAGAGAGAGAAGACTTGATTTTATTCTTTTCTTGAAATAGTTTTCTATCTGCAACTTTGATAGTGTTGCAACTAGCGACTTTGTACATGATTACATGTGCGAAATCCATTCTGATTTACATTTGAAGAGATGCTTTTTCGACCGAGAAGTCTCATTGTCATGGAAGACTATTTTACATTCGAATTGTGTGTCATTTTCAGTCTGTTCTGAATCTTCCTCGAGTTTTTTCATTGTAGTACAAAGTAAGAGCGACGTTCTTATTTATTCTCTTTGTAATTATTCTGTCTTTGTTCGTGAAAACATTCCATGTGTCTTCCAGACGATAATATTTCCTCCAGAATAATCCGATATTATCGAGATAACATTTTGCCACGGTCGTTACTCGTTACAATTACCCGTTTCGCTTGGCGGCAATTCATTATTGGAAATATCGAAGTGCTGGAACGATTTATGAATGATGGGTTTATGCACTTTACTGGCATACCTTTGCATATTCTAGCATGCGTAATCGACAAAATTGCGGTTAATGTACGTTCCACAGCTGTTGAATAAATTTCCGAGCACGCATAACAATTAAATTTACTGAGTGATAATATTAAAATTAAGCCCTTTGACGTATTTATATACATTGGTGCTTACATGCTTTTATCGGAAATAACTTTCCAGAGCCTTTCATTTTATGTCTACGCAGCGATGTAATCCCCTTGGCGCTCTCGTTTGGAGAACAAAGAATTTAAAATACGTGAAACAGTTTTTACTTGGCTTGATACTGTTTTACCAGTATCCTTTTGCTCCCGAGAAAGCGCGTTACGCTTACCTTAATGTCTAGGAATCAAGCGAAAACGTGCCCCCATAATGCTAACTCGGACAACGCTCGGCGTGCATAAGCTAGCTAAGAACTATTTTTCCGGGAATAGCACAGCCGGCCGCGAGCGTGCGCGTCATTCCACAGCAGAAATTTCATTACCGTGTTGTAATATTCTCGGGTGATTTCCCGTTGCCGTTGGAGAAATATGAAAACACCGTGGACTCCTATTGTCAGTCTCCGGCGGCGAAAGGAAGACGGAAACGGCGATGGTGAAGGAAAATACTTGGAGGTCGAGAGGATCCGCGTGGCTGTAAAGTAATATAAACGAGAGGATTATCGGCTAAGCTCTCTCCCTCCCGTGAGCATTAAATGCACTCTTTTTCCTTTACCTCTCCGTCCCCCAGCTATTCTCTGTCTTACGTTACCTGCCAGTTCTGTACCAAAGTTTCCGAGACTTTTCTCAGTCCGCCCTTCCATCTCGTTCTCTCACCCTTAACGTCTGTCTTTCGTTCTTACGGCGCATCTGAGCCGGGCAATTTCGTAGGTTGGAGTTTTTGTCGGTAGTCTTTCAGCTGGACTTGAATTATATTCCGTGGATATATATCATAATTGATACGCGCGTTTTCTCACGAATACGGCAATTCTCTATGTTATTACTTCTACATTTTTCAGAAAAATAAGAGTGGACTTAATATTAACTTAAATTTCATTCAGTTTTTAATCAATTCAGATGCTTAATAAAAGTATTAATTTCAAAGAAAGAAAAATTTACTTTAAGTGTAAACTTAAGCATACTTTTTTCGCATTTCACATTTTTCGCAAGCTGCACAGAAAGGACGATTTTGCTGAAGTCTACAGAAGTTCTAGAAAATCTAGAAAAGCTAAATACAGATTTGAAAATAATTTTTTCAGATCATCAAAATATTAGGACGCTCAAGCTAGAATGTCAAAACATTTTGCAGCATTGCTATGTGATGCTTGAGATTTCTACGTAATTATTTTGATAGTTCAACAAAATTATTTTCAGGTCTTTATCTAGTTAAATCTTTAGGTAAAATAATTCTTTTCATGTAATTCTCGTTTGAAAATATTAAAGCGATTTTCTAATGTTAGAACTTTAATTAATATTGGTAAAACGTCCGCATGGAATTCGGGAGATTTAATCGAATCTCGATTGAGAGGTGATATTTTTTACAATAAATTATTTACAGTGCTTTTAAAGGATGTTTATTAGTATCAATAACATCAAATTACTTCTCAATTTAATTTGTGATATTACGTACTTCAACTTTAGTTTAAGATTGTTTTACGATCGAATAATCAGCATGCAATTTGAACTAGAAGTTATAAAAACGTACAATGTACTATTATAAGCACTAAGATCTTCTTTAACCGAATATGACTCTTTTCATTCATTTAATTTGCGGTTTTTCTCTCCATTTTCACTTAATATTAATATTAATCTGACTTTTCAATTTTTTTCACACAACATGTATCTTCTTTAATAGCCTAGCTGATTATTTCAATACGAGTAACGAGCTTTTAAAATAGCTGTAAGGGCGCTGAAAAGTTTTTAGCGTAAAGTTCACGGTAAAAGGGCACGCAGTAGATAAATCTTGCGGCCTTTAAAGGCATCTGGCGTGGGATTAATTTTCATAGGCACTCGCCGCCCTTTAGCTGGCGTTCCTTAAATTCCGAGTGCGCGACCATAAATCTCTGCGGACGGTACGCGAGGCGGGGGTGAAGTTTTTCCCGGATGCTCATCGGTTGGCAGCCCTGTTTCCGTTTCACCGTGTTATCGAGAATTGATTGGACGTAAAAGTTATAGTGGCTGCAGGTGTATAAGATTAGGAATCCGCCAGCTATGTACACGTCGAACTAAACTTTCGTCAAGTATGTAACGTAACGACGTCGTATACAATCCGCTCTGATACTCCTCACGGAAAGTAAGATAAGAAAGTAGTTGAATACACAAGGCGATTTGTTACGACTTTTATTCTTCTGTGTGCATGTGTGCACATGCGAGTTTGCGTAACAGATAAATATGTCTGCTGCAACATCCGCTGTATTTTAAATCTGCGTAATATAGAGGGTGTTAGAGCGATGTCACAGCGACATTAAATTAGAATCTCATATGGATTTAACGAGAGTTTATTGAATTCAAAAAGCTGTTGGTACCGGTATCCTAAAGTTTGCATGAAATAAAAGTAATGTGATTTTCCGTCACTGCGCTGCTCTCGTAATCGAAAATTGAGCCAATATTAATTACGCTCTTCATAATGCTTGCAAATGAAAATTGACACGGCTAATAAATCTTCATAAAGGCAGCCCATGATTAATGTTTGCCAGGAGTATACGTCGCGTTGTTTTTCGTAGTCACGACAAGTCGCAATGTGCGGCATTGCTTAAAACAACAATGGGAAAAGCACACTGCGCGCTCAGTTACCAGTATTTTTCTATGTTTTTTTTCCTCGCAGAATACTGGAAACAGCCACAATTCTTTCCGCAAGCTTTAATTTATCTCGTGATAGCCTTAGTGGTCGTTGGTGCGTGTGGTGGCCAGAGTTCCGTAATTTTAGGCACCAACTGCCATGTGCGAATACGAGCCTGAGAAAAAGAAGGGCGCGATAACGCGGCTGCATGAGGTGTGCACTCTCGAGAAGCTTTCCATCCTAATTTTTTTTCTTTTTTTTTTGGAAAGTCCATAGTTGCATGCTTGGCGCAACCACTATTTCCACGAACTTTCTCCAAAATTACTTGCTCGTGTGCTCCCGTTACCTCTGGTCATTACCTTGATTTGGAAATAATTATTGTAAAGTTTCGGTGAACAATTTTGCAACAACATGTCAAGTTTGCCTCTTGTGTAACCATCAAAGTACGCGATAGTCACAGGGTACTACAGTAAAAAACGCAACCGATAAAAAATTTGATAGCTTATCTTAGCTTATAGACGGTACATGCAGCGTGTCTGATTTTATACTAAATTATCCGATTCAACAAAACGCAGCTACGGACACGAGCCGCGGGATAGCATTTTAACCGTGTGTCGTATCCGACAGGAAAAAAAAAACAGAAAAAATTCGGTAATACTGCCGACTCTAAAAATTGTGTGTCCACAACTGTACGCATTTTTCTCTCCTTTTTGTTTTTTTCGCCTTTTTGTACCTCGGTGAATATCGAAATTTATCAGAATCGCGATAACATGTCAATACTTCAAGAATAACAATTTTAATGTTGCACCTATTCGAACTGCATATTTTGCAATTGCGTGAAAGTATTGAAATATGGCCAATTTCACGTATCGTTTCTCTTACTATTGATTCGATTTTACACACCTTATACATTGATCGCATCAATAACACTTGAGTCGATTAAGAAATATAGAAATCAATAATACGATATGTATAAGTATCTTTTTGTAATTTAAATTCATCGTATTTGCAGAAAATTCTTCAAAAAATCAATATAAGCAGATAAGTAATATAAATTTTAGATGAATGACATACTTTTTTTTGAAACCTATTTTTTTATAATGATATTGGAGAAAATATAATTATAATTATAAAATATTTAAATATTAAATAATACTTCTCCAGAAAAATGTATGTAGAAATCCCTATGTAAAAAATGGAAGAGCTGAATCAGATCTTTAATTAGCATTTGGAATTAAATTTCATTAATTAAATTTTATTTAAAATTTGGAACTAAAATTTCCTGAAAAGCACACAATCCACCCACCCACCCACCTACACACACACACACACACACACACACACACACACACACACACACACACACACACACACTCTCTCTCTCTCTCTCTCTCTCTCTCTTCTTTGCAAAGTATTCTTTAACTAGGAACGTCTAATTTGAGCGAGATCTTGATTAAGATCTTAGTTTAAACTTCTGTCATTTAGAAGTAAGGCGGCACTTTCCACCCATAATCTATTTTTCTCGTTTAAACTGTGATTTTTGTCTGAAATATGGATTCTGCTCGTGATCGTCCATGTGAAGCCTAACAAGACATTATACGATTCGAGATAAGGCGGTCGGTTTGCTTATGCAAGAGGGGCCTGGCTAACCCAACAGCTTCATCACGAGAGGTGGTGATAAACGAGCCGGTCCGGGCCGGCTATACGTAACCCGACCGCGCTTCTATGCGTTCTATTCGAGCCGAGACGTGGCTCGTATCAGACCGACAGACGACGACGGTTAGTACGGCGGCAACGAGGGCCAAGCAACATCAGCAAAACCAACTAGCGACGGGCTAGAGAGGCCTCCTCGGGCTTCCACTCAATTCAGCTTCTCTGCCGCATTCGGCCGTGTGCACACCATTGCGCCCGAGGATTGCATGTTGCGACGCGCGCTTGAACGCGCCGAATGATGGATCATCAGACTGACTGAATATTCTGTTCTGAATATTCCAGAACAGGCATTTTATCGTTATCGGGAACATAGAACAGCGCGCGATAAAGCACGATCCTGAAAGCCACTCACCTGTTTTCTCCCGCGGTTTCTTTCAACTTTTTTTGTGCTCTCTAGTCGTCTCTTGGATCGCACGGGGAAATATTGAATCGCATTATTCTGATTGCAAACTGTATTTTCGTCTTGAATAGAAATTCATATGTGAAATTTAATCGCATTTTGTGAACTTATGTTTAACCAACTTTATTGCATAAATCATTTAGGTAATCGAGAATTTTTATATTCGCAGAGAGCTGATAAATTATTCAATTATTAGATTTATAAGGATTTGTTAAAAATCCGAAAAGATCAGTTCGGGAAAATTAAATTAAGGAAATCACGAGAAATTTCGAAAATTTCGAAAATATTACGAGAAACGGTAGATATAATGTATAAAAGTTAATATAGATTATCATCCTCTATTATTTATATCTGTATATTCTAAGAAATATCGGTGTGGATTTAAAATTGACATTGGTGTTAAATAATATACATAATTTATATTAATATTAATATCAACTGATACTTTTTAGAATGAAACGCTTAATATTACAATTTAATATTACATGTGACGTAAATGATTGAGTATATTAACTAGGTAACGTATAATATTAATTAGATAATATGCAATTTATGTCAAAGGATTCATGCAGAATAGTTAGCGTTTTCGTGAAAATACATAGACAGACGGCACCACTCGTCTTGTGGCTCAAAGTACGAAGCACGTATATATATATATATATATATATATATATATATGGGCATGTAGTGCATCGCACGTGTCAGTTTAAATTCGCGAAACGTGTATGCTACTCATATTTGGAGGAAAACGTATATTCACAGTCTGTCCCGGAAAATTCTGCGGAATAAAATCGCTCTAGAATCGTATCATCTCACAAAAACAGGCGTGATGTATGTAAATATGGCAGCAAATGAACATTTAAATCACAGACAGTCTTAACATTGAACATTTGTCATATAATCATATAATTGTGTGTGCTTATGGATTTTTATTTTTCTGATGTTGTCCAACAGTTTCTTCTTCAATTTTTTCACACGATTTATTTTTTCATATGTAAAAGTATATCTTTTCTCTAATAAAATAAGTTTAAATATTAATTTCCATGTTGATTTTCGTTCACGTTGCAGCTATATAGTGATATTCTTTAGGCTAGTACAGCCTTTTCTGTACCATCTCAATTAGAAAAGGCCTAGTGCAAGATAATGAGAATCTGTTTCAACGTTATCCATGATAAAGCGTTCTTTTATAGACGATACGCTGCTGAATGCTTTAGTTAATTCATGCCTCGCAAAGCCTTACAACTTACTGCTGATGTATTTCATTGCGTACCGTGCGTAAACATCGACTTGTATATTAAAGATAATCGAGTCGCTCGTTGCTGACGCCCATGCGCGTCATTAGTAACTTAATATTAGTAGTTTCGGAGGACCTCTTCTTTTAAGCCTTCCTGTGTACACGTTCTGCCAATGCATGCATGTTCCTGTCAATGCCGTGCATTATACTTACGTGAACGTAGAACCGGCGCTGTTATGCCAGCACCTATAACACTTCTCAAAGGAGCACAACCATTCTCTTTGAAGCCGCTGCGAAACTTTTCGTATTACGACGTTACATAGTAAAACAGTAGATCGTATTGCGATTGATAATGGCCAACACTAATTACTGTAATTCATGAACTTTCGATTCCGCAACGAAAAAGAGAGAACGAAATAAGATACTTGCGTAAGATGATAACCGGTCGCGTAATAAAATCGAGCGTCGCTACCGCGTCGATACCGCTACTAAATTACTACAATTAGTAGTTTACGCTTGTAGTTTAAAATCAAATTTAAAAAATCAAAGAGGCACACGAAAAAAAATGTTTGATTGAATTAACTGATGGAATTCTGATGGAAAATGAACGATTCAGAATTTTTGTTAAATCTATTAGATTTCTGATTAAATCTACTAAATGTTAGTTGTTTCAACTAGAATTTTAATAGATTTAATCAGAAATCTTGTAAATTTAACTAGAATGTTGGATTGTTTATTTTCCACCAGAATTCTAGTTAATTCAAGTAAATATTTTTTTCTGCGTATGTAAGAATAAATTGTATCGGCATTGCTTAGTAGTTAATATAAAGTTTTAATATAGTCCTGCGGATTGTATTTGTACTTTAATACATGGAGAAAGAACGGAAATTTTGCTGAAGTATTTAAAGTTGAAATAATTTTGTTGGACTACTTGTCAAAAGAGTTACGTAAAACATTCAAGCTAGTTGATAGAATGTCAAAACTTTTTATAGCATTGTTTATTATTTAAGAATTCTTGTACATATATAATTCTTATATATAATGAAAAAGTGATGGAAAAATTACATATTATTCTAGTTCGCATTTAAAAATAATACAAACAATTTTTTTACCACTTCAATCAAAAGTAAGTATTATATAATGAAACTAAAATTATCTACTAAAATTATCTACTCACATGATTTGAATATATTATAAAACTTCGAATTTATGATTTTGAAGCTTATAAAAGAAATCAATAGAAAATATAATTAGTGTATCAAACTTCATGTATATATTGGGTTGTCCGGAAAATTCGTGCCGATTTTGAAGGAAAATTGAAACGTAGAAGATTTAAATTTTTAATTTCATTTATTAAATTTAAATCTTTTGCGGCACTTTTCGGACAACCCAATATTCATTCTGTATATACACACACACACACACACACACACACACACACATTCTGATCATATTTTTCTGTTTATTTCTCTTGCTTCGAAATCATAAACTGATGATCTTTTAAAATATTCATATGCATTATTCAAATGTAGATAGATACTTTTAGTTCTATTATATAAGGTGTCCGGTAAGTTTTAACTAAGCATTCATATGCAAATAGAGCGAACTAAACTGAATCGAAAAGTATTATTTTGCAATTTTTACATTAGTGAACGAGATATTAATTTTTAAAGATTGTCGAATAAGCGAGTAAAATTGGCGCATAATACAATTTTAAGATTTCTTTCAGAATTCTTTATAAAATGTCTTAAAGATGTTTCTTAAAGAACTTTTAAGAATATTTTAAAGCTGTTTTATATGTCAATTTTAGACATTTTACTCATTGAGTGACTAAAAAAAGTTACGAAAATTGCAAAATGGTAAAGGACTTTTCGATTCAGTTTAGTCTGTTCTATCTAGATACGAGCGCTTTGTTAAAATTTATCTGTATATTTAAAATAGTTAAAATTGTATGTGTTTAATCGGTAAAATAGACGATTCTGTTGGAGTTCAGTCGTCACTCCAGCATTCCCTTCTAAAATTATTTTTTAGCAAAATTATTTTTAGATCAGTATTTATCTAAATTTTTACATATTTTACATATTTCAGTAAAATTGTTTTTTCTATGCGGGATAATACATTTGAAAATTTCTGTAGAAGACGTAAAAAAGTGATTTAACTCCGTGATTTAACGTTCGATGATGGCCATTGACGGGGCTATTAGTGCAGAAGTGAATCTCATCGTTTATCGCGTGCATTTCGACGCCAAATTCCAATCAAGTTAACTGCTTGCTCGAGTATCAAGTTCGCATGGAATATGGATTCGAGTCCTCAATCGTAAGCGAGCCTCGAACTTCAGGTGGTTTAGTGCTACCCCTTTGAGGGATACTTATACCGCAACTTCCTTCTATCGCTCAAAGCTGCTGCGATTTCAAGTATTCATCGAGAGTTCACCGACCTTCGAAATATCCCGCAGCAGCGGGTAATCAGCTTCTTTTATTTAGACTGTTCTGTAATCTACCTCTCCTTTCGTGCCACAAAAAGACGGTCGTATTTCCTCCCCAGTTTCCGTTTTCATTCGTTTGTGTGCGCTATCTATCCGCCCTCATTTCAGCTACTCTTATCCACCTAGAACTGGCACCTTACAGAAATCGTTGAAGCGTAGAACGTAAAATTTGAATATTCTCTAATGATGTCTTGTAGGAAAATGTGAAAATACACCGAGACAATTTTTCCCAATTTTTGTTCTTTCTTAATTTTATACACGTGTTTGAATTCGTATATTGCTTTTTTAAGTGAATAATTTACGTGACTCGTGAAGCTTTAAATGCTTCATTTATCTTTTTCAATTATCTCATAAATCATTTTTTGTTACTTCAATTAATAAATGTAATATTTACGTATGAATTACCGAATGAATTGCAAGATATAGCGCGTTATTACTATCTTGTAACAATTTAATACCACTGAGAATGATAATAAAAAATATCAAGAATTCTGTCTTTTCTCATTGCTGCCATTTTTCTTTTCTGATTCGCGTTTCCTTATTCCTTCTTTTCTCGCGCGAACAATAAAAATTACGCATCAACCTATCGTAAAAGAAAAATTTGTTTGGCTTAACGCCAGATGCATCTTCGTTATTCTGGAATCAGAAATCAAATATTTTTCTTCTATTGCAGCCTTTGGCTATAATTTTATAAATAATAAGAAGATCTAAGTAATAAGAAGATTGTAAGTAAGATCTTATAATATTTTCATTAATGCAAGAAAACTTGTAAAAAAAAGAATTAGCCTTTTGCGTTAATATCGTTCGAACAGAAAGTAATTATTTGAATAATAAAATTGAATAATAAAAAGTAATTATTAAACTTTAGAACATTGCCTGAGCCGATTTTCGATTTTCTGTTTCTCTACTTTGTGTACATAATGTGAAATCAAATGTTATTATACTTTGCAAGTACATAAACTTCGAACAACTAAGTTAAATTTTGCAGAAAGCTTTACCGCCGGAGAATTAATTTCATTTAACACGTTGATGTAAATGATCTAAAGTATCCTAGAGATCATAATATATTTTCCTCTATGTTAGAAAAGATGAAGATAAATCGACAACAATAAATGTCTCGTAAAACTTCGTAGAAATACTCGCAATGATTGGTGTAATCAAATAAATGCAGACGTTGCAAAGTCACTGGCCAGACTACTGTAGTTTGCGAATTGATGTTCTCTCCAAGGTTGGCGATCTCAGATAAATGCATAAATATTGATGCTCCACAACCAGGCCGAAGTTGGACGAAAGTTTTATATACACACGCCAAAGAAGCGGACAGAAAAGGTACATGGTTCCCGTCGAGGAAGAACTTTGGGTGAAATATCCTTCCATGCAAAGTGCAGAGACATAAATTGCATCGAGGCTCCTGCACAGCCGAAGATACGGCGAGCAAAGTCGGTTCCGACATTGGCGTACATACTGTGCATCAGAGTGATTGCATTATGAGAAACTATTCGAAACGGAATTTCTAAGGTGCTTGTTAGATTAGTACTGAGATAGAGAGAAAAGGTGACACGATTGCTTCCACTGCGTGGAAAATTTCCGAATTAAATTCCATAGAAAATAAATCGAATCATTTATTTATCTTTATGTTAAATTGGCCTTTTATTATTTACATAATTTAATATTTATAGCAGCGTTTATTCCCTCCAAGATTGATTTATTGCACCGGAAAATGTTATAATAGATGCGCGAAGATCCATATTTTCGTCGTAATTATATTTAAAACAAATTAGTTTGCATAATTAATGTTAATTCGTACATTCAAAAGCTATTTAATTTGCTGTTAACTTAGCGAATAAATTTCTTGGCGTTAAGCAATAGCAGTTTTTCTTGATACCGTATTCTCTTATATACACATAGATAAAAAGAAAAATTCCATCGCACAGGTTCCAATAATACAGTTTCGCGTAAAATGACAAATATCATACGGACTGTCGGTATTTCTGCGGAACAACCCCCTTGTGCAATATTACTGAAACAAACGCAACCTCACGAAATTGTTTCAAAAAATAGTACACAATGTATTTTGTACGAAATCACTACGCATCCTTGCTATTCTTACTTTCAGAACACTGAAGTATTCAATATTTTCTTAATTGTGTTCATTATTTTTATATACAATGGTCTACATTGTTAAAGAAGTTTATATAATATCAGTCGCACAATAGAAGTATTTAATTAACAGAATCTTATTGCTTGAAATTGATTAACCATCTAATTAAATTATCTTTTAATTAATGACGTTCTCTGTTATTTTGTATGTACGCCCCAATTATTTCAATCGGGGCAAAGTATTCTTGCTCTCGACTTATTTAATTTTCCACTCCGCCGTACATAAAAACGAAACACTTTTTGTACCAGCAATCTTGTTTACAATTGCCTTTGAAAACATAACATAAAAAATTGCGCGAAATATCTTTACTGGTTTGTCGTGCACTTGTATTCAATGCGAAGCTACCGACATTTCTAATTCACGAGTTTAAGAGGTTACCACGTATACGGCAATACGTAGTTTCGTGTCCGCAGTCTCGTGTACTCTGAAATAGAATTGTCGGCAAATCCGCTATTCGAGAAATTTCACGCTCGTTTTACACTTTTACACTTTCCACTGTACCGTATCGGCCGATCATTAACTAGAAGTAGTCGCGAGTGGCTATAGAAAATTACATGTAGTTTTCTGTGAACTTTCACGTTTCGAAAAGATTAGATTTAATCCTGCTTCTTGATTTTAAAGGAAAGATACGGAATTATTCAAATTTCATATTTTCAAATTTATTGTATCTGAACATCCCTACTGTCAACTTTAATGGAAAATTATTCTTATTGATCTTTTATTCTATTTTAGAG
The DNA here is from genome assembly GCF_000143395.1 of Atta cephalotes. Lineage (NCBI taxonomy): Eukaryota > Metazoa > Arthropoda > Insecta > Hymenoptera > Formicidae > Atta > Atta cephalotes. The sequence continues at coordinate 3,348,048 of NW_012130076.1, forward strand.
CATCGTTAGAATTTTTGAATTTATAGAACTCAAAAGCTTATGTAGATAATTTGTGTATTCGAAGGCGTTTGAATTTATTTTAGTATTCAAACAGTGAGTAAAGAAGAGATAGTGGAATAGCAAAGGGTGATAGAACGCGCGCGCAAAGAGCGCGAAAGAAACATAGAGAGAGAAACATACGGGTGAGAACCTGTACACACAAGTCAGTCTGTGCAAAGGTCCAAACACGTACTCTACAGGGTAAATGTTTAATACAAGCCTGCAGAGCAAGATGTAAAGTAGTATCTGGGGAATGCACCTGGACTTTAGAAGAGAATCCAGTGCGTTTCACACACGTGTAACCATCTCTCCATTATTTAGATTTGATAGCTACCTTTCCTTAACAATGCAGTGATATCACAAAGAATATCCACTTGTTATTGTAAACACTTGAAAAAAGTCAATAAAACCATAGAAACCGAAAGAGGGATATGATTATTTTTTTAAAAGGAAGTACAACTAATTAGTTGATTCATACGCTTGATGAATTAACCGTTAAACGTAAGAGTAAAATTGGCAGAGGTGTTAGAGCATTTCTTTCTTTTGCTTGTGGAACTATTCACGTTTCTAACGTTCGCTTTTACACGTCACGAACGCGTCTCGTAACCGTAACTCTTCAAGCGTTCCATCGGTAGAAACGACTAACTCATGAAAGTCCTGCGACGTACCATTAATTGGCGTTCAACCATCGGCGTAACATTCCCTTCGTAACGATCCCTCTTCTTCTGTCACAAAAGGCTCACGTTCTCCCTTAACGACGGAGTAAGTCCTGACCTCGTCACGCGGGAAGATGTTCACATCAGAGCATACAAAGTAGCAGCGCCCCGCATCACGCCCGTATTTATCTCGAAGGAGCATTACCGAGTTGCGGATCTAATGCGGTTTCAGCATTTTATTAAGGGATAGATGGAAGCCTGTAAGTATCTCTGCCACATTAAAGGAATGCACTATTACGCAGGTCTCGCTCGAAGAACTGTGCAGTTCAGATGTATATTCTGCATCAATTTTGTTCTATTAATAGCGGCAACGGGCATATGCTTCGTTTCATCATTCACCAATTGCTGCTTGGTGATATTCGCGTTCTATTTGCTTTCAAGTTCGACCTCTGTTCTCCTTTGATTAAGTATTTTGGTGCGAGAGATAGCGGAGTGAAGAATTGTCTGTACGGCAAATTTTGGTATTCAGGAAATGCGAGTTCAGGAAAGAGTAATCCTGCGAGCACGCCTTGCTCGCTTTAGTCAGTTTCTTGTGTTGCACGTGAAGCATATACGAAAAGATTGGATATTTCGCTATTTTCTTGGATCCTAGGAATTGAAGGCTGAACTGCTTGATTTCGCTAGCGACACGTATTTGCTCTTTAAAGCAACTATATATATTCCACTGTCGGCATGTATATCCATTGCGCGAGATAATAGTAAATTGATAGTACGAATAAAATCGTGATGTAAAAGTTCTTTCGCGAGGTTGCTTTTGTGCGATAACGATTTATTCTTGGAGAAGAAGATAAATATCACGATAACAGATTGTATAATATTACGCCCCGTATTTCTTTCATTTTTTTTTCATTTTATTTCTTTCTATTTCCATTTAATATACAGGTCAGTGAGAGGCGAAGCTGATATGATGAAAAATAAACGGTATAAAATAAGTCGAATGCGAGGCACATGCAAATCGTTCTGTCAATATTGCGCAGAGACAAACGATAATACTGCATTTGTTCGTGAGTTTTTCTTTGAAGTTCGCGTCACAATCGTGATTCCCATTATTCCGATTCAATGGGATCGAAGTCAAATCGTACGTGCGTCGAGATGTGATTAGAGCCTGTGTGTAATATAATTCAATTTAAGTGACTTCCGTTATACATATCCGGATACTGATCTGGCTTCTCACCTCTTTACGCGCGTGCACGCATTTGCGCTGGTTACAGCTCAATTATTTCACCGCAACCTCTGACTGTTCGAACGTTAAGCGAATTCACACGTACCGACAGACAGGGGCGTAATGATGAAGTGGTACCGTGTGATCTCGAGAGCGTTATATGACTTTATGAGCTATTCATACATAGCTCGATCGATTATCTAATACAATCAGAATTATCGATCTTCTGTGCAATGTTCTGCGTTAAATTTAACAATAAGTGCGCTGTACAAGCATAAATAGATTTTGTCAAAGGAAATGAAGATGAGCACATCATGATAAACCGATAAACCGTGTACTGTCACGGTGGAATTTTTAACGATATTAATGTTTCTACCTCGTGTCTTAGCAATAAAACTAAAGAAACCTCAACACACAGCACGTTATATTCGCAACATGTTCATGAAAATTCAATGGGCTGTAACAACGTGGGCGTGCAGTAATAAAGCTGGACTGTGTAACGACACTGCCATTAAATGGCATTGCGGTCGTGAATACTATGCCGCGATATGAGACCAGGCCATTATTCGAATTAAATTAATGCAACCGGGCTTTCTCGATGTAAGAAAACGTATGATTATTTTCCCATAATTACATCATAAAAGATGACACCGCGCTGTGTCACGGTAGATTCATACATGATCGCGAAACCGTAGCGGGATTTTGCAAGTTAATGACATTCCGTGTAATCGATTACTCAGCATATCGTGGGACGTTTAATCAGGTGAGGTGACTCAACGATCCACGATGAAAATTATTAATCTCTTTATATAAAGGCTTCACCCATCGTAGATCTCAGTTTTAAATATCACCGATCGTTATTAAATTAACATTCGTAATAGTTATCTAAATATTATATGTAAAATTCTAAGTTGATGAGTTGATATTTAAGATTAATATTGGCACTTTGAGATTTCTAATTTAATTTCTAATGATTTTGCATTTAAAAATTAATCTCCGAATTAATATTTGTATTATATTTACTTTATAACTTTACGTTTTTAATACTTTATACTTTTTTCAATACATTACTTAATATTATTTAATATCTTTCACAATCATTGTTTAAAAAATTGTTGAGAAATAACATTTTTCACATAAGTTAAGACGAGAGAATTCTGATTTTGTAGCGGAAATTTGTCGACTTACTTCGACTAATAGAGAGGCGCACGAGATTTCCGTGTAACCGTTAATTAAGATATCAATCTGCGCGCTGCAAAATATAGGCTGGCAATAGGAGGGCGCCCGACAGATACGATCTGGAAACTCGGCCACATCTTTTCAAAGACGTCGTGCTGTGGAGCAAAACGAAAGACATCGATTCGCCGTGGCAGTGCATACATGCACCACTGCAATTCCGGTAGTATGCCGAGGCAGAGAGACGAGGATAATAAATATCGCTTTGCAATCCGTAGTTTCAGAGACTGCATTGTGCAAACTATTCGCGCAGGCGTGTCGGGCGAGCACCAACGTGATCGACATTCCAAGCCCGAAACGAAATTGGGCCCCCCGGCCCCATGCCGTTAGGCAGGTAGACAGTTCTCGGGTATTTCTGCAAATGCGTTTGCGATTACTGCATCTCGGTACTGCGAATCGCAAAATTCCTGCATCGTGACTCCTTATTACATTCGGCATTCTCGACGTTACGGCAGCTGCCAATGTCGTGTCGCTGCAAGCGAGTTTGCGCATTGCCGTGCAGAGGTGACCGCGAGACTGGCACTTTTCCCGAAATAGCATACTTCCGGCAGAGAGTCCGGGAGTTCGCTCACAGAAGAAGCTTATCGCGTTGTAGAAGGTAGAAGTTACTTTTGCATATTCTTGCGCCGCGACAAGAGAACTGCAGTAATGCACAGGAATAGAGAATGAGTATCATAAATCTTATGCCGGGTGACTTTTTCGGCTTTTATTTCTTAATCTAAAAGGAGAACATGTATGTATCTCGTATATATTATGTAATCTTTTTTTGTTTGATTTTATGATTTACATCGGTAAAATATTGACATACATTCTTTTTAAAACACGTCAAACTATATTCTGCTTTTCCAGCTTGTTCTGATGTAACTTATTTTATTACGTTTATATCCGAAGTATTATTGGGATCTAGATTGATTTATTCCAGACGACTTTGATAGAGTCCAGCATACAATCAGTTATGTAACGTAGAACATTTTAAATTATACGAATATAGACGTTTTATTGTTGATCTGATTTTACATGTTTTTTTTTCATGACACTTTCGTATCTGAAAAAAGATAATTTAAATCTATAATTTTGTGTAAGGAAAATCGAAATTCTGTCCCTGAATATGCATGTTCATCTTTGTTATAAAGATAATTAACTATTCTACTTGCGACGTCAGAGTATTTCGATCCCCTTCTTGACTACAAACTTCATTCCTTGTAATATATATGTATATATATATAATGACATTTGAGTTCTGAATATAATTATGTAACTTCCACGAGCTATCTGTAAGCCACCACGATTGACGATCAGAATGTGCTTTCGCAAACTCAGTCTGATTACGTAGACAATAGTTATTCGGTTCTGTCAAATGTGCTTATCGAATCGTAACTTTTCTATACGTCTAAGAGTTATAACGGCGTAATCTTACGGTCAACGAAGAAAATGTACGTGCTAGACTATATGCTATCGAGCTTATGTTCTTTCTAGTTGGCGGAGACAGAGTGCCTTACACGAGAACACTAATCCTAAAATACACGCGTCATCGTTGTCTGTCATTTACGGAAAACGCACACGCAAGCGGACGGAATTTGAAAATGCGAGGGAAGCACGCGATAGAGCACGTTTTCCGTATCGCGGCGTTGCTCTAAGCAACATTTCTCTCTCGAAACTGCCTAGAATCTCCGCAAAATTCGCCGACGCGGTTGTGAACTTCTGCCATAATGGATGGCGTCGCAATTTCTCACGACTATTGCCACGAAGGCGGATTAATTTACGTTTCTCGCGACCATTCGTTCCATTTGAGCGAATTATCAAGCGGAGGTACGAAAATTCTCATTACAAGCGCAATTATCCTCTTTTATCCACTGTTGTTTTTTTCTTCCCTCTTTCGTTTTTACGAAGTTCATGAAACTAGTGCGTGCAGCACTCGGTCACTCGTTCACCGAATTAACGCTCCATTATGTAAAGCGGTGAATTTCCACACGCCGTGGCTCTCGCAATTACGCAAAGTACACCGCGTATCAACTAGATATTCTTCGCTGTTATAAAACGCCATTTCGGGTGTTGGCACGTTCATTCTGAAATACAGATTTTAAAATTTGCATGGGCGTGCATGCAAAGCCACCGAGTAGGAAGCGAGGAACTTGCTATTTAAGTCCAACCTATTTTCCCGCACGCATACGATGAACGAATAATGTATACGAAACAGCTAGCAGGTACTCCGAGATCTTTCTAGAACTCGATTATAACGGTGAAGAGAACTGCTTTTCTCACTTGCAATAATATATCAGGCCAACAATAAGAATAAGTCAAAGAAGTAAAGAAGAGCAAATACCAGACTTTATCTTGGTGTCTAATAATATCTTATGAAATAATAATTGTCAATTTAAAATTGTCAATTTAATAATGATTTGCTGAAATATTTAAAAATTTAGCTAGAACTAAAAATAATTTTAATGGATTTTAAAATAATTATATAAGAGTCCTCAAGCTAGTTGCTAAAATGTTAAAACTTTTTACAGTGTTGCTCATCCTTGAGTTTTTTACTATATAATTTTGGTGATGCAACAGAATTATTTTCAGAACTAAATCTACTTAAAAATTTAAATAACAAAATTATTCTTTTCATGCAATGTATTATAAAAAAAAATATAAAGTATCTTAAAAATGAAACTTCACTTATTGTGAAAAATATTATCCCAGGTTTGAATTTGAAATTTCCCGATTTATTTGGAATAAGAATAGGTATGTGAAAAGAATTATAGTTGAATTTTAGTTATAAAAAGATACAATTATATTTTTAAATAATCACACGGAATACATGCAAAATAAAAATACACAAATTTGAAAAAATCTAACTGTTTCGATCATGAATATTCAAATAAAATTAAAGTGGCGCAGATTTCAACGATTATTATTTCATTAAGACAGATTGAATGTTATTTTGAATGTTACATGTAAGAAACTTTGATATTCTTTATTATGGAAACCACTATTGAGGCAATGGATGAAGTAATTAAGGGAACCGTTAACTGCAAAATCCGATTTATCTACGACGATTGACTTCGAAGTTTGGCAACGAGATAAATGTTCCCCGGAGTTTCAATCAACCCTCTTTAGAATTGGTATTTTGCAGCCCTAAGACGTTCAGAATGCGATTATGATAAATTCTTGACTAAAAGTCACTTGCGAAGTACGCAAATCCTCTTTCGATAATAATCGAAAGAAAGTGGGAAGAAGGATAGTTTTTTTTACACTATGACAGTACACTATAGATTACTATGTCACGGTAGCTTGCATTTCAGAGGCATTGAAATTGCGATTTGCATGTAAAACGAAATGCGTTTTTTCTCATATTTACGAGAGGATAATACTTTAATATTCCTTGCTGAAATATCCGATATTCTGCTAATATTCATTTTTTTTTATTCGACAATTATGAAAGTTTTATACATAAGTTTGATGAGAACGAGTCGGCAAAGGTAATCATAATAATTAGAGTACTACGCATTTATATATGTAAATGCAAAACTGTTGTACCATTACATAATTTTGCAGATAATATTTAAATAATATATTTTGAGTATTTTTAAAATTTTCTTTTACTAATGCTACTTTTTTTCTGTATTGCAGGTGATTATTTGGACCATGTTTGAACGGAGCTGCGAACAGGTATGTTGAAGTTTTATTCGAACTTATTAAAAACGTACTCTCATATGAAATTGATAACGATATGAAGCTTTAGTTGGTGAATGTAATGCAGTTATTGGTGCACTACTGTATTACCATACAATAATACCGGAAATATTGCCAACAATATGCCGTAATATGTACACGTCGCTTACTTTTCGATTTCCGTTGAAAAAAAAATTGAAATGCAATTCTCCTTTATGACGTTATATGCGCGTATTGTCGTCAATGTAAACCGTTCAACGTGACGGGCCCTATTTGTCCCGGGAATATTTTCGTTGTTTGGCAAAATGTAATTTCCTTGCGGCAAGGGCCACGGCGCTTTGGAAAAGAAAAAAAAGCGAAATATCGAATGCGAATAATTCAAATGTCATTTCTCAGTCGGATTTGTCGGTCCGGTGCCCGCATACTGCCAGACAATATATTCGATAAAGTGCCGAAAGCAATCGCCGTCACCCATTCGGCGTAAAAAAAAAAGCTTATTTATGGAGTACTCGTCGATATCTGGCCTAACTTTGATTGTCACCCCAGCACTCTTATAAAGTCACAGTTTCCTATCGTGATGGACATAGACGATCCATATCGTTCAGATTGTTAACTAGTATTCCTCACGGATTTGGCACGTTCGCTTTCGTGAAAATATTTCCGCTTCGTGTAGAAGAATGCATCTGTCCATCCGAAATTATATCTTGCGATACATCGCGATAGTATCTCGCATCAGCAAAACAACGACGGTGCTGCTGGTGATTTAATTAAATTGTCTGTTTTCCGGTAACATGTAATTGAAATGCAACTTTTAGAACGTCAATATACAACAAATGTACATATACATTTGTGCACATGTAGAAATATATATATTCTCCACAGCCGCGAGAGAGAAAATATCATTGAAACACGCAGCTTCGTTTGAACAGAATAACTATTAGCTCCCGCTTTGGCTTTCCGCGTTTTATTTTATGATTTTTGTTTGTATTTAAAAATTTGCAATTCTGAAACTTATGCACATATCTGCGCGGATTAACATTAAATAATAAACAGAACTTGCCGCACAATAGCATTCATTTAATTTTTTAATCGTAAGTTTGTTTATGTAAGAATAAGGATTTGTATATGTATATAAGTTTGAGTTCTGCATTAGGTATGTATTTTCCATTTAAATCTTTTATTTGACAATATTTGCCATCGATAAAGCTTGTAAATTTAGCTGAAAATTTCGGTTTGGATTCGTTAATCAATAAATGGTCGAATATCTCATTATTGCTGCGAATAGGGAATTAAATTACCTATATGATCGTTTATTGATTAACGAATCGAAAGCGGGTTACAAGCCCGCATTTACGAGTGCTCTTATCTAGAGAAAGCTCATTTATTTCAATGCAATTGCAATATAGTTGTGATAATTACTCAGCAATCTTAATTCCTTCGTAATAATATCCCTTTAAAAATACAATAATTTTAATTTATAATGTTACTTTGTGAAATGTTAGATAAAAAAAGTATTATATGCAGTTTAACATTACCTTACATTTCGTATGGTAATATAAAATTACATATGAAATTATATCAAATCTCCAAAGTTCTCAGTAACTGTTAATGCATTTTTCATTAATTCTTCTTTCATGTTTTTCTGATTATTCGTAAGTGCATATCCAAGTGCATATAAATAATTTAAAAACTTGTTAAAAACTTTGACATATAAAAGATATATTTACGCGAAAATGTTTTCATTATTTTCTAAAAACAAAAAACTACCCATTTTCACAGTAACCCGCTGGTGGTCAAAAGGAGCGAGTTCACATGCTAATGGCGGTAATTATCGTGAAAGCGATGGCTTAACTGTTACGTTTCTTGCTTGAAAGAGTTGTTAATACTTCGTCCGATCTCACGGTGATAACCCAATTCACTGTTCGCTATACAGGTTGTGCTCGCTGCAGAACTGTACAGTAAACAATGCCAAAACTGTTTTCGTGGGTCAAGAAGGTGCGAGACAACTCGCCAGGCATGCACTCGAAAAAGTCACATTTTTACACGGTAGAAGACACATACACACGTGCAGTTACTATAAATGGCTCGTTATGACACTACTTGTTGTCACAGCCTTCCCCTGAACCCTATTATAAGAAGAGTTCATCTCGTGCGCACTTCTTTCCACTTGTGAGGCTGGGAAGAATATTACCGACAGGGTTGGTGGCGACTTTTATCCTCGGTTAGAGAAAAAAACCTAAAATTACATCTCTCTGACCGATATACATTCGCCGAGACATAGAATCGACGAAACCAGCCTTTATGTTTTGAGCTACAAAGATAAACCCGGAAACATGGAAACATTGCAAACATCAATAAGTCAATACAACATAAAATACGTTTCCTTCTTTTTTGATCTTTTCTTTCGCCTATATTTTATTAGCTCTCTTTTCAAAAATATTCGATTTATACGTTTGCTATATTATTTAGTGAAAACAGTGGGTATTTTGTGGTTACAATTTGGCAAATGCAATGTAAAATTAATAATTAAAATTCATAAATCATCATATATTATTACAGTACGAAATTGGAGATGTATATATCGCGCTTTATACTCTTTCATTGGAATAAATTGGGTAACTGATCTGAAAACAGAATTACATTGCACTTGTCTATTCGTTTCTATTTCAGATATAAATTGATATATATTTGAATCTGAAACTTGGAATAATATATGAATCAATTCTGAATTTGTAATAATATATGTTTTTGGAATAATAATATATGGAACAAAAATGTTGTAAAATTAATAAATACTTCATTTAATTAAATTAAGTATTTGCAATCGTTCAAGAGAAGTGATGTGTTAATTATTAATTTTATTAGAAATTCTTTTAAGAAATTTTATTAGAAATCATTCTTAATTATTAGATGAAATAATAATAATATCTTATCCTTCAGAATATATCGCGATAGAATAAACACATATTCAATCTGGATTTCAAATACACTATTAATATTTGCGCACTTTCGTAAGATATACGAGCGAAGTTTCTCATTTATATTATTCTTATATTTACTTAATAATGCAATCAGATTTTATATTTCTATAAACATACATTTTGTAAATGGAAAATAAAATTACAGATTGAAAAAGGGGAAAAAGGAGACAGAAAGAGAGAGAGAGAGAGAGAGAGAGAGAGAGAGAGAGAGAGAGAGAGAGAGATAACGATATATATATATTATTACTAA
>NW_012130076.1:3358600-3361621 GCF_000143395.1 Atta cephalotes
GAGAGAGAGAGAGAGAATTCACCGATATTAATTATCTAATTTATTTCAAATTAAATTAAAAAATTTACTTGGATTAATTCCACTTGTCAACTAATATATCGACCAGCAATATTTATCGCCTTGTTTCTATTTATTTGTAAAATATAGCGTGTAACAAGCAATTGTGAAAAATTTTGCAACACAAATCTGTAACATCGATATTGGTCGCGAGATCTCTGAAGTACTATATTTTGAATTTTCTCTTATTTGTAATATATTTTAATGCATGTACATGGAAATAATGATTTTGTTGAAATATCTAAAAATTTGGCTAGATACAGATCTGAAAAAAATTTTGTTAGAAATTTGCATATGAATATTATTTATCCGCTTCGATTGAAAAAAAATTTTTTTTCTATTATTTGATTTATTTTTATCGGTCAATTTCCATTTGTAATTTTGTATTAGACCACCAAAATAAATATCTAGAATGCTCAAATTGATTGTTATAGAATATCAAAACTTTTTGAAATATTGCTCATCATGCTTAAGTTTCTTAAATAATTATTTTAATGATCCAATAAAATTTTAAATTTGTATTCTTTAGATACTTTAGTTGTCCTTTTCATATAAAAATTAAATATTGTTATTTAAACAGAATGTTTGTTATTTCTATAATTTTTTAAACGCTTTTACTTGCGAATAATAGAAATAATTGACTAATATGACGCACAGCAAAAAATGGTAGATACTTGTGGACATGGTAGAAATAATTAGTGAATCAAATGATGAAGAAACAATTCGTGAATGTAAATAATTTTGAGGTGTGCATTATCTTGACAAGATGGGGGCTACTCAAATTACTGACATTTGCGGTTCGCGTGACCACCAGTTTCCTCGCAATGCGTTAAGATTAACCATTACGATCGATTCGTATTAGCTGATGTGTACATAGACGATATTATCAATAGATGAATGCAGTTACAAGATGATTGCCAGAAAAAAAAGATAGCCTCAGGACAGTATATAACGCTGTATAACGTCAGTCCAATTATGGGCAGATTGCTATCACACTTTTGAAATCGACACTTTGCGCAACGCCCATGGGAATCTCAAACGTCCCCATGCTCACGCGTTTTTTTTTATCATCGACTTTGTCGGCCCGCCAGCGTAGATAGTCTCCGATATTAAATTCTAGAGATGCGAAATGCCGCTGAAACGATTGCACCCGTCGCGGTACGTTCTATTTCGCGTGAATATCGAGTAGCAGCCGGCGAGAACAGTCGACTTCTCGATCGCAAGTTATTGTCTGTTACCGACGCCTTCGAGTTTCGTCGAAATTTCTTTGCGGTCTTCTATCTAAGTAATATGAGTTGTGCGCTCGGGACTCATCGACGATGTTCCACCAACGCGCATGTTATTCGAAATATCAAGAAGAAAAAGGAGAAACGCACTTCACAACAATCTCTCTTGTGTAAATGTTACAATGCGTTCATACAGATGAATCTGTGTTAGTCAGCTCCCTTAAATCACCGACTGTACTGTCACTTTCAAGCTGTAGATTATATGTTAAGAGAATCAGGATTCAAGATAGTAGACAGCTTTGAAAGCTTTCCATAGCATTACTCTCCTTCTCATTTATCTGGGTTTCTACCAGTAGGATTTATATTAAAAGACTATCTAGTTTTGGCCATCTAGTTGAATATTCAAGTGTGACATATCGTGGAATAATCCAGCCTACTATATGTAACAATAAATGTGTACACAGAAAAAATGATATATTAATAGCATTATTTTAATTATAATAATCTTGTTAATTTACAATAACAGTATTAACGAAATAAAAAGTTTTATAAAAATAAGAACATGACGTATTTATTTCATAATACTGTTTGAATTAACAAAAGTATTTTCAATTAAAGTAATGCTGTTGATATAACCATTTTTTTCAGTGTATCCATACTATATAGGGATAACTGGATCCTCGTATTTTTTCTTTTTAATAATAAAAAAATTAATTAAAATAATTACGAGAAAAACTAATAGATATTATGAACAAAATTTGCTAATAATTATCGATATTAACAAGTTATACATTTAGCAAAATACAAGCAATTGTCCAATAAAATTGCAAATCCGGAATTCATGTTTTGGAAATCGATGCAAATTGAATGCTATTATCAACCATGCTTAAATCCATTTATTTAATGATAATTCTAATTATGTTTTGTCAACAAAATTAATGATAAAAGATGTCAATGTATTTTAAATTATCTATGTATACAATTTTTTTATGAGATTTTTCTTGTTACATTGTTCCAGCAATATTTAAAAAGAAAAGATAAAATATTGCGCTAGAAAATTGACATTTTAGTGTTCCACTTGTTTCGATATTTCACTCGGACAAATTTTATTATTGTCAATTCCGCGACATGCCCGTACGTATGCGGCGGCATGCAAAACAACATTTCGCGTTCCGCGTGTAATAATTCTCTCATAAAAAGCGATTTCGGTGTCGTAGGCGTATAAACTTGGCTCGCGTGCCCTGCATTATTAATACGCTTGAATGTAACATCAACTGACAAAATCACGCGCAAAATGCAAAGTAGATATTACTCATTCCTGCGCGGCATGTAAATCCGTAAGCAGTGCTACGAGATGGCGTGCCGCGGAATCGAGGTGAATGAGCGACAAATCGAGGGAAAGAAAGAGAGACGGATGGAGGATGCGATCTGCAAAAAATGCATGAAATTTATTACATTCACCCTAAATAGATATTCAAGTATTATCGAATTTGTCATACATGTATGACTTGTTATCCGTGACTAGTAATCTCATCAAGAGAATAAAAAAAGAGGGAAGGAGAGAATGAGCGGAGGAGAGAGAGAGAGAGAGAGAGAGAGAGAGAGAGAGAGAGAGAGAGAAGAAGAAGAAGAAAGAAAGAAGTAAGTAACGTACGAGTAGTAGTATTATTACTTACTTTCGTTCGTCGACACAACGACGAGTAGTAATATATTACTACTAACGTAAGTAATTATTACT
>NW_012130076.1:3361977-3368907 GCF_000143395.1 Atta cephalotes
CGTAAACGTAAGTAAAGGGTGTTAGGAGTTTNAAATTTGGAAGTTGTAAGGAATTAGGANAGACGTAGTAGTACGAAGAACGACGANAGAGANAGANANAGAGAGAGAGAGAGAGGAAAGAGGAAAGAAGAAAGAAAGAAAAAGAGATTAAAAGTCCAGATTGGATTATTCATTTCCTTTTCGGCGCACAAACGCGATGGAATATATTCTCAACGTAGAATATCTTTTGACCAGAGATTATGTAACTATGATCGATCGACTGCGTCCTTACCGCATTTCGCAAAGTGGAAAAGAAGCATCGCGTGCCTTTACGAGCCGATATTTCAAGAACAGTCTGTAATTCAGAGGTTGGTAAAGGCAATGAGCATTAAACAGCATTTAAGAGTCTCCGGATATTTCTCAATCTATTCATACGACTTTTTTCTGAAGCTTTCCTTCGATTCAATACCAAGGTACTATTCTGCGTCTTTTAATACGCGTGGAAAAATATTTCAGAAAAAGAAGAACAGGAATAGTGCGCATTCCATCAAAATGGAAGTATCCTTGTTATAAAACATTAACGAATCCTGTAACATTCGCAAAACGTTTCCACTTTATCTTTTTATATTTTACATTTATTTTCCATATTTACATTTCTTTTACGTAGAGTCGTACTTGTTTCGAACATGGTGGACACGTATCGTTAAATCTTTCTGGTTTACTGCGACACAAGGCAGTCTGCGCAAGTGGTAAACAAAAATTGTACTATCTCGGAGAGGGAGGGAGGGTGGAGATATAGAGAGAGTACTTCTACACCGCGAGAACCGAGATGAGACACCGGTTACGTTTATAAGAGTTGTGGTGTTCCACTCCAACAGACTCCACCTTGGAAGATATTGCGCTTTTGCACTGCAGGAACTGCTCTCTGAAAACATATGCGATGTGAGCGCGAAAATACGTCGTGCGTAAAGTAAAGACAGAAATTTATATCCGCCCACGTTTTATACAATGCCTCGGCGATAAAGCGTAGCATTAGTCGTTGACCGAATAACCGTACGTAATCTAGAGACGATAAGCCATTCTAACAATAGCATTCACGTCTTAGACGTACTTGTACGATAATCTCGTAAAACTACGATATTTCGTTACGATAGCGTCCGTATACGCGCGTAACGGATATCCTAACGAAAACCAGCATGTGCACGAAACGCAACACTTTTGGTCTAGCCGTCGGCGTATGAACGGCAATAATCGTATCCAGAGTTACGATAAGAGTGCACATTCGTATCCACCGTGGCCTTTTCACGCTTTTTGCTACCGTGTTCGTTCCATATTTCGTCGATATTTGCGCTCGGTTTTTTTCCGAATATCGTGTTCGTCAAAGGAACATTTCGCGGATTTCACATGTGGATGTAACATCCCGCATAACAGACGATACAACCGAATATTGTTGGAACCGTGGACTCAAAATAGTTTTAGCCATTTTTTGTTAATCTACAATATGCGTCATAATATTTTTTTGTATATTAAGTTTTATGATACAGCATTTATCTAACGTGATAAATTTATTTAAAATATTGAGAATAGAATGTCCCCTTTATATACAAAAAAATTATTTTTTTTTCTAGAAACACATTTCGCAAATATTCCAATATTTCCCCAGATAGCGATGTAGACGCATAACACTCTTTTATGATATATTACGTATCGACTTCGACATATCTCAACTTCCATCTTGTACCACCGTACGTATCTACCGCAATGCGTTTTCGATTTTTGATCGTGCACCAACAAAATATATTTGTCGGTTCGCCACACGTCTTCCGTTCGATCGAAAGCTGTAAAAGAATATTGCTGGAGCTCGCCATCGTACTGTAAATCTCTTTTCCAAGCAGCGCGCGAGCGAAAGGATATTTACAATCACGGTATGTAGTCCTTTTGCGAACGTAACATGTCGCGATTGATTCTATACTAAATACGGCACAGTTTGCACAGTTGAAGACTTTTCGCGTACGTCTATCTAGTTTTCGTTATCCAGTTGTCAGAACATGAGCAAGCCCAACGCATTGCCGACATTAATCCACGTCTGACCTATCGGGAACGTGAAATCCAACAAGGATACAACAGACCGTGGGTCTTACCAAGTCTTCACCGTGTGCAAACATCGGTATATCATACCTGGCAGCTCAGTATGTCATGCAGAAACTGAAATGTCTCAAAAACTTGAGATTCCAAGTCCTACGCGTCGTATTAACCGATATCATAGTCATCAATTTTTTTAGCCGGTTATTCGAGTATTCATAATTTATGACTTGTTTCTATTACATATATTAGTGTATACATATTAAAGGAGTATGCAAAGGTTGATTTAAAATTTTCAATTAAATAGATTTTTATGAACTTTCATCAAACGTTTTACTGCACTGAAAGAACAATTTTGCTGAAGAATCTAAAAATTTAGCTAAGTACAAATCTGAAAAATAATTTTGCTGGATCATCAACAATTAGATAAGATGATAAAATTAGTTGTTAGACTATCAAAACATTTTGCAATTGCTTATTATACTTAAGATTTCTATAAAATTATTTTGATGGTCCAACAAAATTATTTTCAGATCTGTATCTAGCCAAATTTTTATATTCTTCAGCAAACTTGTCTGTTCTTTCAGTGTGGATCATTAAATTATGGAAAAAATGATTTTGTTAAAATATCTAAAAATTAGATATAGATTAGATAACTAGATATAGATCTGAAAATAATTTTGTTGGATTGTTAAAATAATTATGTGAGGAAACTCAAATATAATGGACAACGTTGCAAACAGCAATCAACTTGAACGTCCTACATAATTATAATAATTATTTTGATAATTATTTTGATAATTAGCAAAATTTTGTGATCTGTATTTAGCTAAATTTTTAGAAAACTTTAACAATAGTGTTTTTTCCATATGAAAAGATTTTATGTACATTGATTATGAGAGAATGTTTGGTACATATAATCATTTTGTTGATATATGACTAACAAAATAAATGGTTATAAAAATTTTCCAAAAGGGCAGTACAACCCTATGTTTCAAGTCGCTAAATTGACTTTTCTGGTGATTTCTACATAAAATCCTTTCACAATAATGATTCAGTAAAACGTTTGGAAAAATTTCATGAAAATTTATTTTACTGAACATTTTGAACCAATTTTTGTATCCTTTGATAAATCGCAATGTAGCAATGTAATAATAAAATATGTACAACAAAATGGTGCACAAAATTTCGTCGCGTGAAATAACTTTATGTATGTTGGTCGTTTATATTATGCGAAAATAATATTGCAGTTGTTATATTGCGCTCGTTATGTTAATCCCAAATGTTGACTTTGCTGTTAGTAATGTACGAAGATCGAGTAATTACACGAAAATATCGGGTACACATTGAATATTTTACAATAGTTGGGTTGGGATAACCGAAAGGTTATCGATATTCATATCTAGAATTCTCCATGGTAAAAATACACAACCCACTGTCGATATTTACAAATACGCCAAATAATTAAAAATTATAGCACCATATCATTATTCAAAAATTATAATAAATATTTATAAAATATAATAAAAATCAATTCATGTTGGTACATATGTATGAATATATAGGATGCCCTTCGAAAACGAAACAGACTGAATAACTTTTACAAAAATAATTTTTCGAAAAAACGCAAAAACAGGTTGATTTGTGTTGAGAGGGGAACATATTTTGACGTATAATTCTTACCCTTAACTTCAGCCTCCCTAAGCGAGGATGCCAATCTCTAAAAAACTTCGAAGGGAGTCAATAATACATCATTAGAAATTTTTCAATTTCCTACATTCCTACATTTGAATTTTTAGATTCGATCAATTTATTTAGAATATACAGAGTGTTAAAACAAGATCTTCATATTTTCGTAAACTGTTTTCTTTATTATCGAATCAATCCATTATTAGGTTGCAAGGAATGTTTCATAGATACATACAATAATAGAGATTTTACTTGTTGTCGTACATTTTGAAGTGTATGGGATAATTTGACGGCATTCGTGGACGGTACGTTGACGTAAATCTTCTAAAAGAAGCTGATTGTGTTGACATAAATTTTACTTTTTCTGTGACCCCACCGAAAGAAATTCAACGCCAACAAATCTGGAGACTGAAGAGGCCATTCAATAGCGTTTCTCCTTCCAATTCAATGACCCGGAAAAGTTTTACCCAAATATTCACGAACAAGCCGTGCATAATGCGAAGAAGCTTCGTCCTACTGGAATATCAATTGATCTTGAGATAAGCTCATCATTCTCGATAATATAAGTTAACGTTGGATCAATGATAAAAATATCCAAATATACATATATCCTCATTCAAATTAAAGAGAAAAAAAGATCTAATTGAGAGTGCCAAAAATATTTAAATTTGGTGGGTATTGGATTTCATGAAATATTCTCGGATTAGAATGTGTTCATGAATAATGACAATTATGGCTATTTATTGTATACCTTTACAACAATACAATATTTACTGTATATTTAAGAAAAAAGAACATTGTCGGACAAACAGATATTAAAAAGGAAATTTGGATTATTCTCCAACCGGTCACTTACTTTACAAAATTGCAAATGTCCAAACGACCAAAGTCATCTTCATTAAGTTTCTGTAGTAACTTAATTTTATATGAATGGAACATGTGATGTTTTAAAATTCATTGAATACTACTTCGACTACAACAGATACCAACAGTAGCCAATTGCCCCGTACTCAATGTAGGATCGACAGCAATGGTCCAAAACCGCCACTTCCACTTGATTTTGTACAGGTCTTTCAGCATTTCGTTTTTTATTGACCACGGATCCAGTCTCTTTAAATTTTGCCACTAATTGCAAAACATTTGCGATTGACATATAGTGAGTGCAAAAAGTATTCGTACAGAGAAAATATTTTATAAAAAAAACTTTATTTTTAAAAAGTAAATATTATACAGCGAGAAATGAATCATCGAATCGATATCGATATGATAGTTTCAATACCAATTCGATGTCGATTCGACGATGTTTAATTGACGATCATTTCTTACTGGATAATTAACAATTTATTTATAAAGAATAAAGTAGATTGTATATTTTTTAAAATTTACATATATATCACATATATACATTTTATATACTAAAAAGATATGTATTAATTATAGAAAATATATCATCTGAAAAATATGAAAGCGAAAATAAAAAATTCTATTGTTTGGATGCTCAAAAAGTATTTATCGAGAAATTTAGCTTCTAAAATCAGGAGTACATGCGAAACTTTGTTTATGTTAGAACAGAATATATTTATTGTAAAATTGCTAAGTAATAATTTTATTTTTTACAAATAAGATTTTTTTTTTATAGAAAAATTTCCTTGTACGAATACTTTTTGCTCTCACTGTACTTATTTGCATATCCTTGATTAAATAGCTCATCTGTTTTGTTAGCACGTTCATTATTTCCAAAGAAAAGTGCAATCATTTCAACTCTTTCTGCAATCGAGTAAACCATAATGACATTTACTTGTCACTCATACTAGGTAGATATTGTATGGTTTTGCTTAAAGAATATACTGAAGAAAGCCTTATAAGTTGCTAATATTCGTAAGTTCTTAATATTAAAAATATAAAAAAATTGAAACATTTTGGAGCGCAATAGAAGTAACGATCGGAATTCACAATATCTTGGATGTCTTTAGGCATATCTTGCTACTAAAAGTCGGAATCTATTATTGTATGGAAATCGATGATCAACATTTCGAACAATTACGCTCAATTATATGATGATACATTTAGACATCACTTGCAACTTACTATTCACTGATTCGGTAGATAATAAAGAAAAAACGATTTGATGATATAAAGATTTGATTTGATATATTTTAAATTTAACATTGTATCTTCTAAACGAATTGATCAAATTTAAAAAATCAAACGTAGGAATGTAGGGAATTGAAAAATGATGTATCATTTGACATCTCCTTCCCATTTGAAGTTTTTGAAGGATTGACACTCCCGCTTAGAAGATTAATATTGAGGGTAAGAATTACATCAAAAGATGTCCTCTTCCTATAACACAAATCGACCTGTTTTTGCGTTTTTTCGAAAAATCATTTTTGTAGGATGTATTATTCAGTTTGTTTTATTTTCGATCTACTACCCTGTATGTGTTTATGCAATGTTGGATGAAAGTATTGGCAATCGCACTGTGCCACTTTCATTCAGAGCTTTATATAGATGCGCGAGCGGAGCAGAGAAAGAATGAATAACAAAAGATTTTTCTATTTCTTGTCATCTTCTATTTGTAAAATTTTTCTATTTTTAATTCTTATTCTATTTTTAATTCTATTTTTAATTCTTATCCTTATTCTTATCCTTATTCTTATCCTTTTTATACTTTTATAATTATTTTTTATACTTTATTTGTGTATAAAGTATAAAAGAAGTGTTCACACAATTGATATATAGACATAGATTTAGCACTTATTCGATGATGTACTTCCCTCACTAATAAATTTATCGTGCATCGCAAGTATTGAAAGGACGAAAGAAGTAATGACAGACATAAGGATCGCTAACGCATTCAAGCGATTTATGATGAGCGCTAAAGGAGATTAAAATGGATTAAATAAGACGATTAGATCCAAACGAAATCGCCTTAAAACTCGCAAGTGACTGTAATGCTTAACGGTGTAAAGGGGTAATGCACGAGAGTAGCCGCGGCGATAATCAATAGATCCCAGATCATGAGACGAATCGTTTCAGGATATATATATATATATATATATATATATATATATATATAAGTAAGTAGAACGATCTCGTCGACGACGTACTAACTACTACGAACGACGACGTACGTCGTACGGTACTACGTACGACGTACTTACTACTACTACTTACGTT
>NW_012130076.1:3370872-3378456 GCF_000143395.1 Atta cephalotes
GAGAGAGAGAGAGAACGTGATTCCGGACTGTGCATCGTGAAATGCATCGAAGCGCGTCCGGAACCGATACTTACTCGCATCGATTTCATGCGAGCTTATCTCGTCGATAACGGAATCCAGACGTACCGGACTTTCCGTACTCGTCTGCACTATATATGAAGGGAAGAACGAAAAAAATACCGTGACCCAGTGTACCATATGTACACGCAGTTGGTGAAACGTTTCGCCATTTTATATGCGATGAAAATGACGGGATTGAGCGACAGCGGATCCTCTCGGTCGTTGACGAGTGACACTGGTTTTGATCGATCACTATGCCGCACAATCGGCGCAACAGGCAATTAATAATTCATTGCTTTTCCTACAGATATGAATATCGCTGGTTGCCCTGTCCGCGGCAGTCTTTGACAAAGTTATCGCGATTGTAGTTAAATGTGACGCATTTCAAAAACATTTCAACGTTTAAATTCATTCTTTTTGGTATCGTGCTAATGTCAATAGCACTGCCGAGTTTTTCTTTATATTATGTGAATACTTTAATGAATGTTTTTATTTATGAATGTGTTACAAGTATGCGAAAAAATTAAACATTACCTATGCTCTATTTTTTTCTATTTACGAACAAATTGAAAATTAAATTAAAAAGATTGTAAAAAATATTTAGGATCAGAAAAAAATATTTTTCTCTCATACAAGACGATAATTTTATTTTCTATTATTATTGCAAAACAAATACAGATTGATATTATTTATTAAGGGGATTCTAAAGCAACAGGAATACTGGCAATTGCAGATTGCCAATTTCTCTGAATTGGCTTTATAGATCATCAAATCCTTTTATATACAATAAAAGTACACACACACACACACAAAAAATACCGGTCACACTAAATTTGATGAGAAAATCGGAGAAAAAATTAAAAGTTCATTTTATTTCAGCTCTCACAGCTGTCACCTCAGAATTATAATTCTCTTAGTGCAGAAATTCTGTAGGTCGTTCGTACCAAATGATACCAGAAGCACATGCACAAACAATCCTGAGTTTGCGAAATTTTTATTGAAGGCCTAACAAAGATTTTCCAAAATTAAAGTCGTATTTTTTGTAACAATTATTTTTTTTCCTCTTTTACAGATTCAAAAATCCTTTTCGATTAAAGTATACATATTAATACGTGTCTGTGAAATGTCTGTGAAAATTTATTCCAAGAACAACAAAAAATTTTGAAATTGAAATCTTAAGAAAAATTTTTTGTCGTTCTCGGCATAAACTCCATCTCACAGATATGTATTAATGCGTATTTAATTCCGGAAAAGGATTTTCGAACCTGTAAAAGAAGAAAAAAGTAATTGTTAATCAAAAATTATGATTAGTAATACAAACGGCTTTAAGATCTCCTTAAGCATTCTATAACATCAAATCTTTTCAAGTGTTGAAAGCAATACATAAAATAAGAAAAATTAAGAATAAAGTACATAAAATAAAAATAATAAGAAATTAACAAAAATGAAAATAAATAAACACTGATGAGTATTTAACGATATTTTTTACTAATTAAATTTATTATGAAATAAATACTCTTGAATACAGTTTTCCAGGAAGAGTTTTATCTAATAGCGCTATAATAGCGAAATAGATGTGATTCGGACGAAGCAGAAATGGTTACGGGGCATGTAAGATGATTTTATTTAAGAGTCTCTGATCTGTATAAAAGAGACTTGACTCTTCTAGCGGTCACTGACCTGCATAGACGGGACGTAGTCCTTCTTATCAATTGTGTCATTATAAAGTTAACGATCTTGCTTGTAACAACGGCCGATCCGTTTTGAGAGACTCTATAATCTTGCAGTGTCTTTGTTCGAGCGTACTCGCTTGTGACGTTCGATTTCCCGCGAGAGCCGGAAGTCGCTATTGCCATTCAAAGACCTTTCCTTCCGGGTGCGGTGCTCCAAGGTGTAATCAATTTTAAATCGTCCGTAATCAGTGGCGCCCTTCACGAAGTTAAAGTTTGCCTCTATTCCGTGAAACGGTCCGAGTTTCTCGAAGAAAGCCATTCGCGACTTTTCAAATAACGATGTTGCGAGTAAATGTGCCTTTATTCGTTACTATTACCATTACTGCTGTCGTTACTATTATAGGATAATTCACAAAATACTTAAAAATCTTTTAGCATTTC
The DNA here is from genome assembly GCF_000143395.1 of Atta cephalotes. Classification (NCBI taxonomy): domain Eukaryota; kingdom Metazoa; phylum Arthropoda; class Insecta; order Hymenoptera; family Formicidae; genus Atta; species Atta cephalotes. The sequence continues at coordinate 3,373,047 of NW_012130076.1, forward strand.
CTTCATGCGATAAAAACTGTTACCTTCCAGCAATATTAGTTATTAAACAAAATATGATGTCATTTATTTAACGGAATCAAATTGACTTAGCCATAACACTTATCGAAATGCATCCGTATAGTGTAAGTCGAGAATGAAATCGTGAACAGCGAAGTCGATTCTCGCACACTCGACTGAATTCAAAATCGTTCCCAGGATTTGCAAAATCTTTCCCACAGATTGTAACTGTAGTCACGTCGCTTTGCAATAACAAGCTTTGCAAAAACGAAAACTGGCTTCTGCGGCTACGAGAGTGAGACGCGATCTTGCTCCAGTTCAGAGACAAACCCAACTGTTTTCGGAACTAAACGATCCGAGTCCAGACCTATCCTGATAAATCTGTTTTGCACTTCGCAAATTCTCACAGTTAATCTGAACACTTCGCTCTCTTCAAATTAACGCCCATACAACAATAATTCATCGACAATTATGTTAACAACGATCATCGAAGTTTTCGCATCTAATGTCGAACACTCCACTAGATAAGAATCAATTTCAATTGTCTTTTGAAAATGGGAGCTGCGGAGAAAATTTCCACAAAGATAGATATTGAATTATTGGCGGAAATATCTACTTGTAATAATCAGTTATGACGATCGATCTCAAGCGAAGAATCCAGGAATAGTTTTTAATCGTATAGATAATCTCGTTCATTGTGCTATAATAATTGCTGTCAACAATTTTTAACTTAATTAAGTTAGAATTCTATAAAGTTTTCTTCAAGCTGTACAAAGAAATTATGTAATGTAGATTTTACAGAGTAAAATGCATAAGATGAATGGCCATCTTTTTAAAAAGATTTCCATCTATTTTATAAAAATGATAAAAGGATCAACACATCCTTCAATAGTGTATAAAGAGCAGAAGTTAAAAGCTAGAGGATAAAATATCAAAAGAAGAGGACACTATTAATATTATATGAAGAGAGATTATTCATCTAGCCTCTTAATATTAATAAACATCCCTTCTACCTTTTCTCTTTAATCCTTTGTCCTTTAAATTATCCCCCTTTTTTTAATTCTTTAAACTTTATCCTTCATTCCTTAACGAACTTTCGACACGCATTGCGTTGCGTTGCGTTGATCTACCTAGAAAATCCAAGAATAAAGAACAAGCAGCGAATTTCATTTTCCCGAGAGTTCTCGTTTCTCGTTTCTCGTTTCTCTGCCTCCAGCATGCGAGAGTCTTGCACTTGGGAATTTCAACAATCTGCTGGTGCATCTTCCGGAACACCGCCACACTGTGATGGTGTCTATTTGACGGCCGCGTTTTCACGTGTATCCGTAAATTACATTTTGCGATGGCGCGCGATTATGCGCACGTAGTCCGACGTTACAAAGGCATATTCGGCCACTGCTATGTTGCTCTCGCAGGAATCGAGTACACGCGACGACAAAGCGTCGCATCGCGTCCTTGGTCACATTTGCCTGCGTGCCTCATGTTCGCTCAGGACACATGTCGGAACGATAACATTCCATAAATTCACGCAACGGATGAATACACATGTCATCTCTTCGTGAGAAACGTCGAAACTATTCTACAAGATGCAAGATTTGCATCTACTCGAATCCTCTAAGAAAATAGGTATAACATCGTACATAATGGCGATAGCATACTGGACAAACAATCAGTCAAAGGATCCAAATATGCTTTCTTATAAGTGTAACATTGCGCATACAATCTAAAAGATGTGGGTTTAATTGCACTATGCGATGTCTATATAATTATTTTCATCGTGTTGGTATTAATATTATCATAATATAAATTTATAACATTCTTGATGCTTACATCAGCAGCATCATAGTGTTGATATAATTATGGATTTAACATCATGGATTAATATTAATATCAACACAGTGAGAATTATTATATAGACATCACATAGTGTTAAATTCAAACCTATATTTTTTTAGAGTATATATATTAGCGATAGCATACTGTAACAGCCAATCAAATTTAAACCCAAATTTACTCTCCTACTGCGCATCCTACGGGAATGTTGCACCTGTCTTATTACATCATGCTCGAATCTGCGAACTCGAGATTCGCTTTTCACGCTTTTGCACACACTATCACGCTCCATGCTGGAAAGAGGAACGCATCGATCTTCAAAACTCATAATACGAGGGATGAATTTACGCTGTGAGAGAAGTCGCTTTGATCGATTTGACAAGCGAGATACGAATCTTTAATCTGAATTTACGATTCGCGCAGCGACTAATGAAAGTCTGACGGTAGTGTTCATGTTAAGTTAAGAGTTTTTTCAATGAAAACGCAGTTCGTGATGTCAGGGACATGGTATAAAGAAGTGCTCTTTAAGTGCTAAGAGGACCAAAGTACCGAGATACTTATTTTGCATGCTAGAACTTGCGATGTAAAAAAGAAGTTGGTTCGACTTGTTGATAGCGCATCAAGATACTTGGCAAAACACGTTATGTTAGACTGGGAAACGCGCAAAGTGTCAATCAGCCAGACTTTAATAAACATTTTTTTGTTTTGAATTTTTATTTAAAATATTTAAATTAGTTGTTAGTATTTATTTAAGAATTTTAATAATTAACACTGAAACCACCTATGATATCCGTTAGAATTGCTGAAGATGTTAATTTGTAATTTTCTTTTCTTATTTTTGTTCAGAAAAATTAATTTTATTTTATTTGCAAATTGAAATGATTAGCTAAAATGACATCAGCGATTTAGAACTAAATTCTTAATTTTTGAGATAGGAGATGTTTCGAAAATTGTACGTCATTCATTCTTTAGATGTATATTTTCATCACGTTATTCGAAATTCCTGCATCGTCCCTCTTTAGAATATAGTAATGATACTAAGTTATATATTTTGCAAGAGCACGTATCCACCGATATACTCTGTCGAATTAAATATTTAAGCGACCGGAGTGCTGAATGTCTGAGCGCTGCATCTTTTTGCGGAATAAAAATATAGAGACTGTAAACGCGTAGAGTGAATATCTTACTACCTTAGGACTTTAACTTGGTTCTATTGTAAGCATACGTCATGATCAACAAGAAATAAGGAGATATATAGTTTCCTATTTTTCAAATGCTACGTTTGTGTGTTAAACAGATCTGATAAATTCTTACTTACTATGTAATGTTAAACGAATAAATTTTATACAGTTGAAGAAATGGAATGGAAACAGAAGATCGAAACGTGGTTTGGGAATGTGTATTGTATGTTTTGTAATAATGTAAAAAACACAGACGCGTGTTTGAGCTCAAATTATGAGTTCTACTTTGTTTCTACTTTGGTTGCTGATAGACTTTATATGCTTTATCTGCTTTATATAGCAGAAATTTGCTGATGTTTCATTTGCATGTACCATTCTATCATTCATAGTTCTTATTTTCAATCTTTACAGTGTTATATATTTTGCATTAAAAAATTATTATTATGATTCGTCATTTGAAATCATACACAGCTTATACCTAAAAACTTATACCTACACAGCTTAGTTAAATTTTATTTACTTTGATAACTATTATGAAGATTATGAAGATGAATAAATCATACAAAAATATAATTGTGTTTAAATCATTGATTGCCTGGAGATGACTCTCGAGAAGCGATCGCTCGTAAATAATATCAGAATTATCACTTGCCATAAAATATTAGCGTAGACTATAAATATTATCGCGTAAAGTCTTAAAAGCACTCAAGGTGCTCGTTATGCAAATTTACGGGGTTAACGTTCGCCGATCTTCTTGCCGTACCGTTTTCCACTTTGATCTCGAATTATTTGCGTCTGTGATGCGCATGTATGAACGCTAATATAGCTAATTGCACGTGTGTGTGTGCCTGCGTGTATACATATTTGAAAGTCCGGAAGATTACAGGATTCTCGGAATTAGACACCACCGGCACAGGATACGCGCCGTTGTACTGCAGTCTCTCGCTGGCTTTGCGCACCGCATACTCAATCGAGCGACGAGGAGAGTTACAGGGCCCTCAGGAAAGTTCTCTTTCCGGAGAAAGAAATGACGATGGGAGATCCCGCGGGGATAAGAGGGTTTCTCCATATGCGCCCCGAATATTATCCTCGAATCTTATCCGCTTCTGTGAGTGTGTGGTGTGACCACGATAAAGCACCGCCCCATGCGCTCTCTCAACATTATGAATTTATTCATAGCCGCGTGCGCGCGAATGCAAGCGTACACGTACATACCGTATCATACGGCTGACGCGACAGTCGCCGGGAAATGCGACCGACTGATCCACTTGCGGTATCAATCACGAGACACATTTGCAATTGAAATTATTCCCTCGGCACGATTGCCATCCGCACCCTCGGCAAAAACTCAAATTTCGATCGGTCATCATGCGCCGATAAAAATAGTTCGGTATCGACATAGCGTGAAATGCATTCCGACGAGAAATATGAAATGCGCGGTGCAAAATGCGAATTTTATCTATTTCAATGAAGCCTACTGATTTAGTCGAATGAACATTGAATCCAATTCGCAAGGAACTATTCGCCAAAGACTTACCACATCACGAACCGTGTATGGAGCAACTGGCGGAACTCGCGCGAGCTGCAAATTCGGCAAATTCTGCTTCGTCTTTTTACGAAAATTCTTTCTCGTCGTGCTTTACCCGCAGATTTATAAAGCAAACGGTGCACTCCTTGCGCGCATCTGGCAAACCCGAGGTTTCGCGAGATTTCGTTTCGCGAGCGTGCGCGGCGACATATGGTTTCTGTAATTTTCGTTATCTTATTTCTTATCTTATTTCAGACGATTTTTGCGTCCTCTCTGCTTGACCGGTAATACATTCCCAAAATTGAATTTTTGTACGTATGCACTGTTAAATATATTAAAGAATTTATTAAATCTACATATCTTAAGTTAAATAACATTTTATTATTTTTAACTTCCATCTATGTCGAAATGTATTATTTTAACTAAGTTAGAGAAGCGCCAATTATAGTCCAACTTAGATATTGTAATAATAATTTTATATGTAATTTATTTTAAATAATTTACTTCATATATATATATATATATATGAGAGAAACTACGCACCGATATTTAGTTGATTTATTCATATATATAGCAATCTATTTCTATATAACTTATTATTGTATTATTTTGGTACAAGACGGATAGTTAAAAAAGCAACTATATCTAATTAATCCATTTCTGTGATCGAATTATTTAATATCTAAATAAACAACATTCACATTAACGTATGCACTTAATAAATAATGTATTAATTTTTTTAATTAATTTAATACTAATAATAGTTCTTAAGTTAAATTAAACTTCCTTATTTTAGTTAAATTGACGACATGTTGAATATAGAAAGAATGATTTTGCTGAAATATCTAAAAATTCAACTATACTGAGAAAA
>NW_012130076.1:3379736-3383722 GCF_000143395.1 Atta cephalotes
CTGATTATATTGATCAAAATTCCGATCATAATTGGACATCTAGTTATCTCGACTAGAATTCTGATTCATATGAGCTCTGCTGGCTCGTTCATTTTTAATTAGAAATTTTTCTCAGTGTAGGTGTAGATTTGAAAAATCCTTTTTGCGTTTAAACCTGGCTAACATCCGATCATTTTTTATTCATGATAGTTTCTCAAAAAGGTAATTGCATTGTACTATACATTTCAGTTTTTTTCAAAATGAAGTACAGAGATTTGTTAGAAACTTAAAAATACGTTCATGAATTTTTAGAGATTTTTTTTTAATCACTTTAAATGCATGAAAAAGCGATTGGACGTGTGTGAATTACCCAGGTTTATACAGATAAGATGCCAATTTTTATTATATTGTAAGAAATAATTTTGTTTAGTCCATCAAAATAATTTTTCAGGATACTCAAACTGATGGAACTATGTCAAAACTTTTTGTTGCATCGCCTATTATGTGTTTGGGAGTCTGTCCTACATAATTATTTTGATAAGTTTAATAAAATCTGTATCTACCTGAATGTTTACGTACTTCAACAAAATTCCGTATAAGAGGAGTGACGAATCTGTAGAAATAATTAAAAATTACTCAAATTAGACATAATTTGACATTATAAATTTAACAGTGCTTTCTCTTCATTGTGTTTTCGTACGACAAGGAATATTATGAGTAATATTTGTTACGGATTTGGAACAGTGAATAGTCTCGGGAAACCAAATATTTATCCGGCACGCAAATAGCATTTCAGTGACTTATATAATACATGTTTCATTAATTTCGTGAAAACACCTAACGTGATGAGTTCTAATTAAATCAGTAAACCGCATCATTTATAAATAATGGACATACTAACAGTGAAAATGCTTTAGGAAACAGTGAATAATGTATTTTACAAACTTATAAAAATGTTATCTGGCAGAACTGTATAAAAATTTAAAATATCAAAACGGTGAGAAAATTGCGTTCGATTATTCGGTGATGATTACAGCCCACCGACTCTTCGAATCCGACAGTTTCCACTTCGGTGAAAACACTGTCGAGAGTCCTGTTGAAACGAAAAACGCGTTCGAAAGGAATATCTACTTATCGCTTAACTGGAACGAGGAAATCTGCGGCCGACAGTGACGAATTTCGTCGTCGAATATTAATCCCCTTCGACTTATCGGCGCGGCTATTTTCCGCACCGGGAGGCCGGGCAGTCTCGTTACCTCTGAAATATCGATACCAGACGCACGCCACCCATTGTAAACGAGATTTTCTCTCAAGAAACCGTGTAAAAAAAAAAGATTTAAAATACCGGAAAAGACGCGTAGAAGCACATTAATGGATGCTTCGAAGCATCACGCTTGCAGCGAGCACGTCGCGGATGAATAATAACTCGACTACCTAATCGACACTCGCCAGTCATTTTTCGTTTATTCACACGTACGTCACTTCGCGTAAACACCTTCAGGTTTATATCCTTCAAGGCAGCCCAAATAGGTCTGTAGCTTCTATCGGTTATACTTTACAATGCATGCTTTACAAGGCATGCTCGACAAATAACGTTTATCATATTTCGTAGTGTGTCGCAGTCTACATCTCGTGATGTTTTTCATGAATAACTTTGGCATCGTAAAATAATGGAAGCTGTTTAAAAATAAATAACGAATTTAATCCCCAACTTTATTAAACTAATTCTATAATAGTGTAGGATAGACCGAAGCGAATCGAATTAATATAAATTTTTAGATAATTAATCGACATCGTTAATTTTGTTTTTTTTGTTTTAAACTGCTGTTTTATCATGCTGGTTACTTTTGCGTGCTTCCTCTGTACCAGAAAACAATAAATAACAATTTTGTATTGCATGTGATGCAATATCAGTCAATACAGTAGAGTATTTTCTTTTAAAATTTACCCTGAAAATAGTAATTGTGATACAATATTTTAAAAATTTTTAGTAAACTTTTAGTAAACCATGCACTTTTAGTAAAATTAATCAAACTTAATTTATACTTTATTGTAGTTTTATTAATGAATGAGAGAGAGATTTTCATTAAAATTCTTCGAAATACAATGTTGTTCCACGACTATCATATTTTCAGAGTAAATTCTAAGAAAAAATTCTCTCTGTGTTTAAATGCAGAGATGCATTTTATGCGATTGACACAAACAGAATATTTTTCTCTCACATGAAATTATAATTCCAAAAAAATCACGAACTTTGTAACTTTGTAACAAACAAAGTATGTTGAAACTCATGCAAATGACTTTTGTAGTGTATAGTTTACTAAGTCAGTCTAGTAAACTGGTAATTTATATTTCACCTTTCAATTTTGGAGTAAATCAGAAAATTTCCTCTTCTTGATTTTTTGTTGTGCCATAAGAAATACATTTATTATTGTATTATATTAAATATAAGCCAAAAAATTGAGAATTTATAATAAAATTTAATATAAAAATTTGTTTTTGATTATCATCTCAATGAATACAAATTGATTTCGATTCGATTCGATCTACCCCAAGCGTAGTTATAAATGGTTGTAGTCGTAAAAATCAATCATAGTCGAATATGAGGAGGAATATTTGATTGTGATTGATCAATTCAACTACAACCATTTTCAGCTACTCTTACACAATTATAGAATGAACTTTAAATACTTTACAAAGTTTAAAAAAAATTTTGTAAAGTATTAAAAGAAAACTAATTAAATCAGTGCCATACAGAGTACCTATTTTGCTTGGCCGTTGAAAGCTTAATTGATCATTTGCGAAGAGCAAGAACGCCGATTCTCTGTGTTAGGAAATTGCCTACCTGCGTGCTTGCTGCTTCTCTCGTCTACCGATTGGTTGGTGGCGACTTCGTCACGCTTTAACACGCTTGGAATTATTCATGTCACGTAGCTCGTGCTATATATGGTATTGACTGCATGGTCCTCCGTCACATTGAATAAAAAAGAGAAACGGAAGGTTTCGAAAAAAAAAAACAATACAAGCGCAAAGTCGTCTTTAAACTCGCTGGAGCTCTGTAAGCCGAGTCCAAAGCGTCATACTGCATCACATATAAAAACAGATTATATAAAAAAATAGAAATAATAAAAATCAAAGAGAAAAGGACTATTTAAAATATCATAATTAGATATTTAATTATGATATCGACATAATTGTCACGCTGAAAGAGATTAAGGGAATGCTGCAACAGACTTGATCCAGTTGACAAAGACAGCCGTCAAATGACTAACAATTCGCAAATATCGATACGAGCTCGTTACACGATATGTATTCGCCGAAATCCGTTGTTTAATCGCGTTATTTATTGCGAACAGCAGATCCGATGATCATGTTGTCATAGCGACAAATCGTTCGCCCCGATAGCCTTGAAATCGCCAGTTTATGCCGGATATTTCGTACCGAATCGCTTCGAACAATCGCGTCGTTTTAGAATGATTGTTTCAACGTCGATTTTTATCCGCCCGTTTCGTCGACGGGCTTTACTCGTCACTTGTATTACTGGGATGCCAACATTAGCCGACGTCCGCAATGAGTTATTTAATGTTAGGCATTGTAACGTTAATGCTGAACGCTACACAGCACGTAGCAAGAAGCACAATAGCTTCCCTCGGGAACGAGATTGTTCCCGCTGACTATGAAAAGGGATTATACATTATATTTCGAAACTCTGGAATTCGCATAGCACATCTTTCGCTTGCGTCGGCTAATTGCGATGTGCAAGATGTGCTAGAATCATCGCATTCTCTTTCGTAATTCTCTGTATAATTTAAATGTAATGTTAGCCGTTTTAGAATCAAGATAGTAATCGTCTCTTATTTGTGAATGACTATGCTGAGAAAAATTTTTGATTGAAAATAAATCAGAAGAATTATATAGTCAGAATTATATAAATAATATTTTAGTTATCTCTCTCTCTCTCTCTCTCTCTCTCTCTCTCTCTCTCTCTATCTCTCTCTCTCTCTCTC
>NW_012130076.1:3383742-3388654 GCF_000143395.1 Atta cephalotes
ACGTTAACGTTAATAAGAGTAATTAGTTCTTACTTTGTTAGTTAGTAATANNNATNNTATAATATATATANAAATATATATATATATATATATAATTATTATTATTCTCTCTCTCTCTCTCTCTCTCTCTCTCTCTCTCTCCTCCTCTCTCTCTCTCTCTCTCTCTCTCTGAATTAGAATTAGTATACTCAGATTCAATCAGAAAATTCTGATTTGTCCATTTTCCAATTAATGCAACAAAATTTTTTTTCCAATGTAAAAATTAAATAAAAATTTCATAGAATTGATCGTCGAACTGTTGCATTGGATAACAAACTTTCTTGCGCGATTAATGCTGAAGTGAACTTCGGCTTAATAGAAAGTTATTACTTTCGCTTAACAGAAAAGTTTAATTATTATTTAATTACCGAGAATCTCCGACGCGCAGATGACGTACGTACAAAATTTTTATTTGGGAACGCTCGACAAATTCTATGTATTTGTCAAAGAATTCGTAACTGGAAGGAAGTGTGGTGCTCTTGGGGCAGTTTCTGTAGGTACAGAATGAACAAGCGGTTCTAACAAAGTTTCCAAGGATGAACTCAGGAGTGTGAGAGATTCCAGAACGAAATACTGCCGTACGCGCTGTCGCGTTGACTCCTCCAGGCTCTTCTGTCCTCTTGATACACGACATTCACGGGACCGACATACCAATTGGGGAATACAAACTTTATTAGAAAAAATGTGTATGAAAGAAACTATTTATATTCTCAATGTGTATTCTTACACAAAATATAGAATTACAATAATGTAAATATTTTAATATCTTTGGTGTGCAATATCTTTAGTATATTTTTTACTATAATTACAATCTTCAGTAATAACGTTCGCCATTAATAAATGTATCGTGAATATACTAATAATTGTGTTACACAAACTCCATTTTAAAGGTAATATTTTGCTGGCGAATTGGCGAATATAATTGAGAAAGAAGAGAGAAAGAAAGAGAGAAAAACAGAGAGAAATATGATCCGAAATGAATGAGTTGATAAAACTTAATGATCATTTCAATAATGAATGATTTTCGCAATGCATGACCAGCTGTCATTATTTTCGTAAAAATACACGAATTGTTCATTGAAAATTATCATATTGAATTGAAATCAGTAAGCGTAAGTACGATGCAAATGCGCGAAAAAGTGATTTTCAAGTGTTTTTGTCTATAATACAGTAATTACTCTTGCTGTGGTTATTGATACGTTTATTTGCTCGGTTTTTTTTTTAATAATTATTGATTTGGATTACCGAAAAAAAACATCACAAGCGCAACATCAAATTTCGCGCGTAGGATATCTGAGGAAGCAGAGAAAAAATATATTCTTTTTAACTCATTAGAATGTTGTCCCTCAGATTGAAGTTTTGTTTTTTCGCGTTCTCTTCTATTACTCAAATTACTGTCGACTTCGTGTTCTCTCATGTTCTTTCTAGCTCAAGCATTTTTCTACCATCTAATAATGTCCCCCGTATCCGCGATTCTCTAACACCCCGTGAGAAACGTTACGCAATTCTCGCCGGCGTTTAATTCCACCGCGACCTTCCGCTTTCCGTGTCTCTTAAAACTTTGGTTTTAATTAAAGTTTGTTCTATCTGGTACTCGCTTGTTTGAATCATTGCGGACTTACTTTCATTTCCGCTTCGTCGTCAGCTGCTAAAGTTTTTTTTATCGACACGCATACCTTTTTTCCGTCGCGTATAAGCTAATCCTAACTTTTTTCGATGTTTTCCGGAATATTTAGCATAAAAGCGCTTTATGAAATACAGTACATTCGCATGTTGACCGGATTATAATTTCTGTCAGACATATTTTTGGTATTGGCTATCATTTGGTCGACAATAATCTCATTCGATATATGATCGTTAATCGATAGTCCGCCAAATGCGTCTCTCAATATTTGCCAAAAATATTTTTGATCGTGTTTTGGAACAGGTTATTATTCGCGATATTTGCCTGTATGATTCTATATTAAATATTGATTCAAATTCGACGATAATTCTTTTTAGAGAATTACAGAAACAAAGTATTAGTTTGGAAAATCGTAAAACGAACTCGCAACGAATTCAACGGGTACAAAAATTAATTCGAAAGTCTATCTTTAAAGCAAAAGCAGAACATTAAGAGAAGACGTAATTATATTTTCATCATACAACATATTGCACAATAAAACTTGCACGCAACGCGATGTATTTCTTCGTCGAATTAAATAGCAGAACATTTCATTAATTTTTTCTTTTATGAAATGATACAATCTCGTATTTGAAAGGCGCTTTTAAAAGTATGCCAGTCGCTACGAATCTCGTAATTAGTATCAGCTCCACACGAGTATGGAGTTATAAATTGGAGTTATAAATAAATAAAAAAACACCTTTACTTAATGTAACGTTATGCCGTTGCTTAATGTAACGTATTGCCGCGTGCAAAGATTTTCTCCGTTTTTACTGTTGTATACCAGTACAAAATGACATTTATCGAAGCGATAGGGACACAAAAAAAAAGGAAAATATATGAGCGTGATAATCGTCGACAATTACCGTCAATGTGGCAGCTAGTACATACAGCATGAATTACGTACGGCCGATAGGCCGTCACATTTATAAACGTCGAGTAGTGTGTAATGAAAAAGGAGAATGGGGTAGCGTTCGTTCACGAATAGGAGAATAGGGAATGCAGTAAGCGGAAAAGAGCGCATAAAATGAACCATGAAATTAACGAATGGGAGCCCGAACTCATATCCGCGCGTCCCATTTTGCCGGCCAATTAATTATTTAAAGCGTCCGAGCTGGAAACGCAACGCGGTCCTGTTGATACTCATATTAACGCTCGCAAGATGGATGACAAAATAACCCGCGCCTCTCACGTTCGACCTCCCCCCTCCCCCCCCCTTTACAAATGCGAGTTTCTCGTTCATTTAAAGGCACATGCACAGCCAAGAGATATTTGCAGGGATGCCCCAGGCTTTCTTTCTTTTACGGATTTTCTGGTTCTGTGACCCGCAGATTCTATGACTTGGAATAGCTTTTAAATTCACAAAGAAAGGAACATACGCGTAAATCGGACATACTTATACATATATTTTTTATGTAAATATTATGCGCAATATATTACGCATATACGTAAATATTAACTGTACTTTTGATAGCAAAGTATATTTGTGTCGATGTATGTCTATGAGAGTCTAAAAATCTTAATCAAATAGCTCGAAATTCCTTTTAACGATTTAAATTTACTTTTTTTTTTTAAAGAAATATTCATTAACTACAGAAATACAAGAGAAAAGCTTTTGTTCATTTTCTTTGTACATTCCTAGGTGCTTTATGAAGATATTTACTTGGGCACTCATAAGTGAAAGGACATCCGTGGGAAGTCAAGACATTGAATAGACAGAATTAATGGAAATGACGGATTCGAGCGTAATAACCGAGAGCTTTTGATCACTATTAGGTTGCTACTCTCAACTGCATTGAACACGTACAAGCTTTGAACGCTGCTTGGATTATCATGTGCTTTTGTACTTGTAATATATTGAGTTGTCCGGAAAGTTTGTGCCGACTAACCTATATAATTTAATAAATGTATACTAAAATTTAAATTTTCTGCGTTTAAATTTTTCTTCAACATCGGCACGAACTTTCCGGACAACCCAATATTAATAAGACTGACATTTCCATAGAAATATTAAATTTATTCTCGAATTATTTTTGATTAAGAAAAATATATTCAATATCTTTTTTATGCATTCGTATATTTTTTCTTTTTTTAAAAAGCCTTTTTTAAGTTTAAATATTTTAGACAATATTTATGATGATAAATATATACATGATCTTAGAATTTAACGGATAAATTATGGAAATATATTCTACAAATAGAAATAAGAAAACAATGTCATAAATCATGAAGTTTAGCTTCTTCTTCTCAATCCGTCATCTTTTATCAAAAACATGGACCTTTCCTATATGTATCCATTGATAAATAAGACTTGTAGTTTTTAAGGCTGGATTTGAATAGCCATATCAAAAGAAGTTATCAAAAATTTCGGTGGTTTGCCATTGCCTTTCGAGAGGTGACAATAAAATTTGATACATATGTGTTTTGGGTAGATTTAAATTTGGATCTTTGACACAGAAAGCAGCAGCTCTATGCCACGATCACCACATTGTTTGGTTAGAAATGCTTTATTGCAAAGTTATTACAAAGTAAATAAACAAATATTGCAACGAAATATGAAATAGGAAACAGATTGCGTAGAATATGAAAGTGTATATTTACGGAAAGATTAAATATGTTTATCTCGTATACATATTTACTATGTTTAATTCAATATCATTTCAACCTGCGTGAATAATATGATATTCCTCCGTCCTGCCTTGAGACAACGTATACATGTTCGAAAAGAATAGATTTCCATTAATAAATTTTATCGTGAAATAGTAACTGCCATCAAAATGTCAATGCTTCTTCAAAATGTCACCATTATCTATTTCAATATTTGTTTACATCTTTGCAATAAAGCATTTTTAGCCAAAACTTTATACAATATTTGGTTTCTTATTTTTATTTATAGAATTTATATGCTTCCGCAGTTGGTTCGTTAAATCCTAAAATACTCTGTATAATTATATTTACAGATATAGATAATAGATATTTGATTGATATAATTATTCTGGTAAAAATAATAATTAACAATAGATTTAATTTGATCTATTGATTCTGCTCATAAGAGTAGGTCATTACCGGATCCTATATATATATATATATATGTGTGTATATATATATATATATATATATATATATATATATACACACACACACACACTACACACACACACACACGCGCGCGCGCACAATATATAACTAAACTAAAACTTAAAAACTTAA
>NW_012130076.1:3389541-3396812 GCF_000143395.1 Atta cephalotes
AGTTAAGTAACTTTTAGTATGTATATATGCGCGCGCGCGCGCGTGTGTGTGTGTGTGTGTGTGTGTGTGTGTGTGTGTGTGTGTGTGTGTGTATAGGATCCGGTAATGATCTACTCTTATGAGCAGAATCAATAGATCAAATTAAATCTATTGTTAATTGAAAAGTCTTCTATCAATTTTTGCAATTAAAGAGATATTAATTTTTAAAGATTGATGAATAAGCGCGTTTCGTCAGATAGCCAAGTATCACACTCATTATTGCGGTTGCCAATTTTTAAAACTTAATATCTTGTTAACTGTTGCAAAAATGATAGAGAACTTTTCGAATTTGTTAAGTTCGTTCTATCTGCTCATAAGAAATGATGTGATTATCGGATATTTTGTATACCTATATAAAAAAATTTATACCAATTAAATGTATATGCACGCTCAAATATATATATTTCTGGTTGAAAGTGGATGAATCAGAAAATTCTGATCATATCAGTCAGAATTATGGTTATTTCAATTAGAATTAATTAATTAATAAAATAATAGATTGAAATAATAGATTCAAAAAACTAGAAAATTCTGATTTGTCCATTTTCAATCGGAATTCCAATTAATGCAACCAGACTCTTATTCTAGTGTGTATTAATTTTAAGAGAAGAATAGATTTAACATATTGTTTGCTACAGCAAATAATAATACAACTAATTAATTAGAATTGAAAATTATCATATGCATATGTGATTGCGAATGATATTCCATCGCGGGTTACAGTAAATCTAATACTATCACATAATTGCAATATATAACATCTATGTTACTTGCAAATAGTAACATCTATGTTACTTGCAAATAGTGTGTATAACTGTAGACTCAATGAACCGTACCTATTAGATATATCTCTGATTGAATGGGATATCAATTTGCTTTATTATGCATACGTGGTTACAATTAAATTTCCAGACACGGATACATCATTATTAACGTTGGTCCAACGTCTCGCAAAATAGGTAAATTAGATAGCATTTGATGCCTAACTGTGCCTATTGCTTTCGGATTACGGTATTGCATATGTAGAAGCATAGTTTGAAAGGAGCAAATCAAATGCTATAGTTACATCCTTATAGGAAGGATACATATCGGTATATAGAACGCTACTTTTGATTTGCTCTGAATCCGCTGTCCAAAGCCATTAGACATGAAGATTTCAATTGTTTAGAATAGATTAATACTGCATAGTTATACAAACGATAAATTACGAAATTTCAGTGAATTCCACGTGCGTGAACATATATCCGTTCGCGCGAACAGCCATTGTTAACACT
This sequence comes from Atta cephalotes, assembly GCF_000143395.1. Classification (NCBI taxonomy): domain Eukaryota; kingdom Metazoa; phylum Arthropoda; class Insecta; order Hymenoptera; family Formicidae; genus Atta; species Atta cephalotes. The sequence continues at coordinate 3,390,855 of NW_012130076.1, forward strand.
GGACAATAATAACTCTGAAAATAACGGGGTTGTGAACGTAACCAAGGCTCGTTTTTGTGAGATCGCGGAAATGTATGCAAGCACGTGAAAACGTGCGCGCGCGAGAAAAACACAGTGGTGCAGAGAAAAACCACGGCGAGGGAGTATAGACGCGAAAGCGGAGCTCGCGCTGCAACGACATGCAGATATCGTCAGTAATCCAGTGGGAAATGAAATAGAGAGCCGGTAATTAGAATATTCAATATTCGCGAATGCACAGGAGCGACGTAGAGCGTGAGTGTGAGTGTGTGTAATATGTACTCCCCCGTGCTTGTACTTACGCGCGCCGCGCGTACACATGTCAATACAGATCATTTCCCGTGAAGGGAAATATGCTGTGAATATCGCAGGAATTGATCCAGGGGTGGAAAAGCTACTTCGTAAAAAAGTAACTAGTTACAGTTATATTTTTTTTTCTCTAAAAAGTTAACTGGTTACTGTTACAGATTCTGAAACACGTTATAGTTATAACTACTTAAAATGCTACGAGTCGTTACTTTTTTATTAATTTCTTTATAACTTTTTACTTTGTTAATTTAAAAAAAAGATCTTGTACATTTCTAACATTTTTTAATTATTTTATTTCTTATATGCATTAAACATTCGCGATGACGCTACATTATTTATGATTAATATATACTTGGAATCAAAATTTTGATATCAATATTAAACGTGTTTATATAATAAAATATCTTCGTATCTTAATTCTTAATTTATGATGAAAAATATATACTAAAATATCCTCCTATTTCAGTTCTTAATTTATGATAAATTTAAAATATATAAACTATTAAATTAGTTACTAATTACCAAAAGTATTTAATTAACACTAAGTTAAATTGTAGAAAAACAATAAGTTAAATAGTTATGGAAAAAAGAAACCTAATTACATTACAATTATTATTGTATAAAAAGTAACTCTAACTGTAGTTAAGTATATACAAGTAATTAATTATTTCTCAATCCTGAAATTGATTCACGTTAGATGCACTTCGATGCTTTAAATGTATAAAATTGACGAATTGTAAAGAAAAGTCAGTCGAATTCAGAAACCTATTTTTGCACACTGAATGACAGGATACTTTGACAACATTGTTCATTGCTTAATTCGAATATACTGCAATCATCTCATAGTAATGTATCCAATAAACGAGTTTATGTGTATTTACGTAATAATATACATGCAATGAGAATAAAAAAAAATACAGAATAGCGCACGAAATTATTACTATTTATCCAATTTTCAGGTTTTGATGATTAATTCTATGCTGCTGTACGAATTTCATTAAAAATTAATATGTTATATATAAACCAAATGGTATATTTTGTGCGCCACTTTACGTACATATTGAGATTGCAAAGAGTCAATCCATAAACATAAATACATAATCGGGTCATTGTTTTGTTAAGAACTTTCGTTTTATTAAAAAAAAAGATTATATCAATCAATAGTATCTTGAAATGTTCGAAATGTTTAAATCTGTATAATTCGTGGAGTAGTATCGACATGAGTAATTGACAATGTTATGGCGATGTTACGCACTTCGTTAACTATCCATTTGCGAATAGAAACTCGGACTTTGAGTTAGTAGCTTGAACGATACGATGACCTAAGCGTTATTCCCGTTTACGGAGCAGTCGTTAATTACATTTAACGTCCCTATCACCGAACCGTCGCATCACGTAACATCGTGATACGTTGGAACATAAATTAACTAATCGAGCGCGCTGGTCGTGACGTTCTCCAAGTTCTAATCTAGCGTCAAGCTTAAACGAGTAACTTAGAGATTTGCTATTACTCGTGATCGAAGTAACCTATAACGAATTATCGTAAAATAAAGACAAACTTTTCTATGACATAAACAGGTCTTGTTGTATTCTTGAAATAGGATTGCATAAATTGTGAGAACTTACACGAAACAAAAGTCTGTCTAGTGTCATTTAACTTTTAATCGAAAATGCAAACAATTGCATTATCGGAACATGAAATTCTGATTAGTAAATTATCGGAAATCTCACTTTGTATCGAATTTTTTATCTGCTGCCTTTCCTTCCTCTTCTTTAGTATCATCATCTCTATATAGCGAGAAATCGCCTTTTTCAAATCAATGAATTGTTTTTTTTAATGGATTACAAGATTGGATAATGATGCTGTTTAATTAGGATCGAAATGGAAACTCGAGACAAATTCTAACAAATACGGGAAAAAAAGTACTATAGTTACAGAACGCGGGCGGAAATGTAAGGTGATAAAAGAGGAACTGTAATTGGGGATCGTTTGGTTGGCCGACGAAGCCATTCCCACTGAAAACGCGAATCTTTTCGATTACCGGATTTTCGGCATTGTTCCGCTCGCCTTTGTTCGTACGAACGTTTTTCCGGAGTTTCGCCAATTTAAAGTTTCTGCCGTTTCATCCACGATGCCTGCCATTTCTTGTCCTACAGTTTTCCACATTTTTTCTTTCTTTCATCATTCACAACTATTTTTCATCCTCTCACCTTATTATCCTACGATATTCATCTCGCTCTTTCTTTCTTCGTCTTTTTCTTTGTATTTTCCACGCAAGCAATATATCTCTCAGTACTCTTTTGATCAAAGCAGCAAAATTTATCGCGCAACATCACCGCTCTTGTCATTCAATATGTCTTTAATGCAAATTCGACAATCTTCACTTTGATATTTCATTGAAAGATTCATTAGTCATGTATGCATTTTTTTCTATTTAATTAAATTATTGATATTTCCTTAACAAGATTAAATGACATAAGCATTTCGATAAATGTGAAGGTTTCGATAAATGTGACACATGATTGAAAAATGCAGCGCTTGTTTTTAGAAAATTCGTTATATTTGATAATGAACAAAATAGTCTCACAATTATGTCAATTGTCGCTATTAAAAGTTCGGCGGATATTGCCGTGATTTCTCGTCGACTAATGCCAAATCTCAGCGCTGAAACAGGTCGTTTCGCGGTTGTTACACGTTAGTTTAGTGAGTAAAGGTCGATTAGGTAGAAGTCAGAGCTAAGAGCATAAAGCACACTCTGGAGCCCTAGTTTGGCCGATTGCCCACGTCTTCATCCCTTCGGACACCCGCCGTCTGCTCAAATGTCTCCCTTTCCCTCCCTTTCTCCTCTCTCCCTCTCTCTCTTTCTCTCTCTCTCTCTCTCTCCTCTCCTCTCCTCTTTCTCGTGTGGTACAATTCTCCAGAGAGCCGAAAGCTACGGCGTCGCGTTTAAACGGAAGGGACGTGACGTTAAATGGGTATACCTAATACCCATGAGTCTGAATTATACGATAGTCCTTACCGCTCATTTGGTATTCCGCGAGGATAATTTCACCTGAATCCATTAGGCGCTCGCGGATGGACGGACAAGCGGTGTTAGATCTCCTTCTCGTATTTCTGAAACGCACGTTGTCGTCGAGCAGAGAAAACGGAAGAGAGATAAACTTATTACAGTTCGGATCACATTCTTTAGGTGGCCTTAACTCTGATGCATATATACAATTGCATTTCGTCGACTCATCTTCGTCGGATTTCTCGCATTTTCATCGTAGTGAGAATCTTGCATCCATTCGCAATATTTTAATGTTTGACAGAAAAAAGTTAACTGTGCGTCACGTTATCTTTTCTATAAAAAGAGTTTGATAATAACTATCAAATGAAATAATGCCAATTAAATTCAGTTATTTTACTTTCATAAATATTTAATATTACAAATAATATAAAGAACACATTTAATAATATTTTCTAAATATTTGTAGGAAAATAAAATTATTTTTGGTTGTATTAGCTATTTCCAGATTCTTTTTTCAGTGCGCAAATCAGAGATTTATCAATTATTTATTTAAAACTGGAGCGAATACTTGAGTTGATTATATAGTATTCAAAATAAACAATCTGTAAATAATCAGCACGAATTTTGAAAATATTTTTAAATGAAATAGTAACATAGAAAAGTGGATCGTGCCTTGATAAAAAAGCCAAGAGAGAAGCGTTAAAATATTTTAACCGGCAGATGCTTTTGACAGAAGTACGCGCAAAAAAGCAAAATACCGCAAAAAATTTCAGATATATATATACACACACATCTCGTTGAATAAAGTTGACGGATTGGATTATAACACAAGTTAAATGCAACATACCTATATTTAATCATTCACACGAAGCGAACTAAAACGAGGTTAAACCTCGCATGAAATGAATTTCTTTTAATTTTTTTTCTTTTTGACGGCTACTATAATTAACTACTAAATGATATGTTTTAATATAACGACTTTGCGAAAAACGTACGATATCTCATTATATTTTACTGATATCCATGATATCTCATTATATTCTACCGGTACCTACTTTCTCAAAAAAAAAAAAAAGAAACATGATGATTATAATCTTGATATTCTTTATTAAACGCAAAGTATGATATAATTCATTGGTACAGCAGAATTTATTAATATTTCTCACGCTTCCATCCCGCTTCGCGAAACAGCGCGATGAGAAACAAAGCATTCAATATCATTCTTTTGATATCCATAACGGATAGAAGTTCCACCGACACATATCGCATATCTCGGTGATCCAAGCATCAAGCAACGTTGGCTTCTCTACGAGAAAGTAATAAAGCCCGGAGCTTGTATCTCTTATAAACGCACTACCTCGGAGTATTTCGACATTGTTCGCTCGAGGAGGCAGTAATTCGTTTTCGTCCTTATCTCCACGCGATCGTCTCACCGGCGTCAACAGGTATCCAACGAGGGTTGCGCACGCTTTTCACCGTGCACTTCACGTGCGTGCAGTTCGCTGAACTTTATTGAAGGTGGGGGAGGGAAGAAAGAGGGAAGCAAAGACTTGTTCGTTCATCGTGCAATTCGCCTGGTGTCCTGGCGACGTGGTGAGTGGCATTTTATTTGAGAACGAAGTGAATTCCCGGGCGCCGACGATGCCAAATAAGCTGTTTCTCGCGCTCGATACAGCTTAGCCCCCTTCTCCTTCGTACCTTCCACCAAATACGGCTGTGTGCACGGCACCGACAGATAAACAGCAGAAAAGCCCGGCTTTCTATTGAAGAGCCGCCCAATTGAAACGGCGATGCCTGCAGGCTCTCGTCGGTCGAGAGACGCAAGTGGGAAGATAACTTTTCGCGATCTACTTCTGGTCTTCCGCTCCCGCGAGGCCAAATGCGTATTAAACGAAAATCCGTAAGCGAATCCTCTCTGGACGGTACAAAGAACAAACAAATAAACGCGGGCGTCAACTCTTATTTCTACAGAATGAAGTGGTGCAATTAAGGCTGTACTGAAAAACTCGTCGAGCAGAATCATAACATTTCTCTATTTTTATCACTAATCATTAAACTGATAAAATATATTATCGTTTATAAGTTCACCGATATTTTTAAAAATAAAATACATATTTTTGTGTAATATTTTTTTATCTTAGCGACAATATGATTTTTTAAATAACAAAAATATATCTGTCCTGATTTAATATGTTTCTTATCAAATTTTTTTTATTAAAAATCTCTAAATTATAAACATAACGAAGAAATGGATCTCTGTTTGCTCTGATAATGTTTCCAAAGTCTGAAAAAAAAAAAATTATTAAGTGCACTGGAAAAATTAATTAACACAATGCCTAAAATACCTATGTAAGGTTGTAATAAAGAAGAATTTTTTTTATGAGGAAAGTTGTAAGTTTTCGAAGTAGTATAATAATCCGACAAATATTTTTATAATTAAAATCAAATTATTATAGTTATGTTGCAAAAATAAAACAAATTATGCAATAATATATATGTATTTTGTTATTTTAGATTGTCCTTGTAATTGTTATTAATACGATATATATATATATATATATATATATATATATATATAGAGAGAGAGAGAGAGAGAGAGAGAGAGAGAGAGAGTACGAGT
>NW_012130076.1:3396962-3399484 GCF_000143395.1 Atta cephalotes
ATTGTGCAATGTGCAAAGAATATATATATATATATATATATATATATATGTATAGTATATGTACATTATATATAACAGAAAAAATTCAATAAAATAAAAAAGCCGTTTTGATGGATCCATTCCGTCAATTAAATTTATAAAAATTAAATTAATTTTATGATCATAGTATTATTGAATGTGTTAAATTCAAATTTGATTTGATTCCATTTATTAAATTGTTTCATCATTAATAATGCGAAATTTTTCGTGCAGTCTTATTTTTAACTTCATATGCAATCCGTTATTAACGCGAATAAACAACATTATCCGATGAACAGAGATTAATTCAACTGGTCAAGCATTCATACAGAATATCCCCGTTATGTTGTGCAGTCTCTTTAGTAGCAGGCGAAATAGAACTTCGTTGAAAACCATATTATTCGAAATATGTGAGATTATATAAAACATTTTTATCTAAAACGTGGCTCCGCGTATTTTTAAAGAAATGTTGACATATAGCCATGTTAAAAACATATTTTATATCTATCGGTATAATACTGATTGTATATCTAGATTGTACTTCAAAGTTAGCATCTTTAAATCATAAAATCGATTACGAATATTATACATAAAATATAAGAGATTCAACTCTTCTACATATCAGAGTGAATCAGAGTCGTACAGAAAATAGTAATGACAATTTCAGAAATAATAGCTGCTTCTTATATTCTTACAATAACAAGGATTTTGTTTACTCTGTAATATACCAGCAGTGGTTATTACACTTTCGCGTTCTTCCAAGTTTGCATTGTACGTACAGTAACAATAATTTTATGTTAGAGCCTTAAAGCAGAGGATTGCAAGAGTATCACGAGTGGATGCCTTGCAACGATAAAGAGAATTATGCTGTAAGAGTTGAACGACGTATTTCTCTAACTTTACATCGAGGATTGCGTAGCGTTCTCGCATTCGTTTAAACGTACAGAAATAAAAGTATCTTTGCTTTACGTAAAGTTATTCTTGTTTTCCTCGCGTATTGCCAAATAATTTTTAATCACTTAGCGAAAAGAAAATATTATATAATCTGCAATTATGACAAAAATTTAGAACTTGGTTTTATTTGTAAATTTTAGCGTGTAATAAAATGTATCATTCTAAAATTAAAAAAATAAAGTCCTAAATATTTGTCACGATTGCAGGTACGATATTTTCTCATTGATATATTAGGTGTATAAATAATTCAATGTTTATAGAATTCAACATTGGCGAAACATATCGACATTCAATTATGAAAGTAAACCCCCATTATTTTTCAACACTTTTCTTCATCCCTCAAGCAAATTACGGATTCCAATTCGATAAAAAAACTGTTCTTACTTGCAATGAATTCATCAAACTATTTTCTTATTTCTTTAAACGGTTCTAAATTTTTTGTTAGACAAGGCGTGCTACATTGATTAGAACAAATGATCATTTGAAGGCGTTATGTCCGGTGATCAATACGCCGTGTGCAGCAAAATATCCCAATCAAGTTATAATAGTATATCTTTGACCAATTTCGCCACATGAGGCCAAAATGAGCATTTGTTCGGCCTCATGTGGTGAAATTGATCAAAGGTACACTATTGCAACTTGGCTAGGATATTTTATCGCACCTGGCGTACTTGCCGAACATAACGCCATTAGCTTATCATTTCGACATGCAGCATACTTCGTCCGACAAAAAAATTTAGAAATGTCGAAAAAATAAGAAAATAGTTTAATGAATCTTTCTTAAATAAAGATCAGTCTTTCTATCGAGTTGGAATTTATAATTTACTTGAAAGATAGAGAAAAGTATTGAAGAATAATAAAGATCACTTTCATGATTTCGACAATAAATATTTAAAAAATATATTGTAAAAAATAGTGCATTATTTATTTATTTATAATAAATTAATAGAATTAATATAATTATTATTAAATTATTATAGTGATTAAGTTTGCTTATTTAGCTTTGTCAAATTTAAAATTATATATAAATGACAAAACATTATCATCGTTCGATAAATGTTCTAAAATATTTTGCGACTATTGATTAACTTTCGCATCATAACGTAATTGAAACTGATAGAATTCAGGACGCAATCGTCTCCACCTTTAAAGTGTCGTGCACGTTATTGGCAATAGATTAATGAGACGTCCTCGGCAGTCGATCAATCGATTTCTCCAATACGATGGGTAACCACGCCTCCATCGAACTGTCACTTCCCTCTCGATCATTTCAGATGTATGTATTTCTGTTCGTGTTGGAAACGCGGACAGATATCGAGAACGTTTCAGAAATCAAAGAAAGTTGATCTATCCTGGCGAATAAAATAAGAACTTAGAGGAGAGTGAGATGGTAGTAAGGGGGGGGGAGAGAGAGAGAGAGAGAGAGAGAGAGAGAGAGAGAGAGAGAGAGAGGAGGAGTAGTAGTAGTAGTACGTAACGTAACGTAACTAACGTAACGTAACGTAAAGTAAGGTTAGGTACGGTACGGTAACGGTAACGGTAAACGGTAA
>NW_012130076.1:3399504-3418677 GCF_000143395.1 Atta cephalotes
GAGAGAGAGAGAGGGTGATTGCGATATCGAAATCACTGCAAAAGATTGTGGCGAACCTTGGGAAAAGAGTACGCCAATGAAGAAGAATGGCCACCAAATTCTCGACAGGTTCTTTATTACTTCTTCGCTGTGGGTTCCTGCTTCGAGGTTAGTGAAAGGAAAAAATAAAGGTAAGCCGCAAACGAATTTCTTCCGTCAAACGGCGCGAAATTTCCTCCAGGAACTGTCTGTCGTTTGGAATGCGGCGAAATGAATGAGGGACTTGGATGGAGCACTGCTAAATGCTTTTTAAAAGCCTTCATCAGTCAGTTAGGTGCACGAGCACGCATTCCCAGACGAGCTGAAAACGTGCACGCGACAAAAAATTAATTAACTTATCCTCTCTTGACTCTATCATGAATGTATTTAATCATAAAACAACAAAGTTGAGAAATTCTGTATGAAGAGACACGTCTTACATCAAATATATTTTTCTTATAATATATGTATGTATATGTCCTTGTTTTATTTATATTTTATCGATTTAATGAAATCAATTGTTTTTAGAAACGTTTTGAATATTTTGGAAATATTAGAATGCGTAAATTTAAAGCATACAAATACTTCTTTTTAAATATTTTTCATACTGCTACTTGAAATAGATCGATAAATATTTGTCGAGCATTCCAATCGGGATATCGAAAAATTTGAAATTACTTCTATACAATTTCTATACATATTGTATACGCTCGTGTTTACACGAACGATTTTCTACATAGAATATAAACTGGGTCAACTGGATACGAAACAAACAGATCGTTTTTCTATTCCGATACTTCGTATAAAAAAGATTCATGCTAATTTAAGTTTAAAACTTTATATATTCAACGAAATAATTAATAGAAATTAATTATTTTTATTATTACATTTTTTTAATATGATCAAATCAACGATTTATTGCATGCGCTCATGTTTAGAAATTAAATCCAATTTCTTAGAGAAAAAAATCAATTTTTATAAGCAACGATTATGTGTCATATATGTATATTTATGTAAATTTACTAATATAATAACTGTAGAGCGGGGAGACTAAAATTCGAATAAATCATTGTACGGAGGAAGAGTCAGAATTGCAAACTAAGAATTATCTTGGGAAAAGTTGTAAGGCGAACCGAGAGATATCTCGGGGATAAGTCAGAAAGGGCGGATAAAACAAAGAGGATATTGTAGAGATAGGTGTCAGGATTGCACTCACAATCAGTAAAATAACCAGATTGCACAAATACTCTTTCATTATATGTCGCGAATATATTCGGGATTACGGGACACGACGGGTTTCTGGTGGGCAACTGCAGATTCTATATAAGTTATATATAGGTTTTGGAAATTGTGATATCAGCAAGGGATGATTTTATATGAAATAATAAGTTGAAAACGTAGAATTAATTTTTTTATATGAGGTTTTATTTTAGAGAAAATCAATTTTAATTAAATATTCACTGGATACTATTTCTCGATTTAATATTGTAGATTCCGTTACACACTACTATCTCTGTTTCATGTTTGTGTTTATTGTATTGGATAATTGAAAACACACAATAAAATAGAATATTCACGCACGATGGGTTTTATTACTTTATAAACTGTTGAAAATATTATCTAAAAACAAAGCTTTATATGAAAAAGTTTCTTACGTTTTTAATTTATTTTTTATAGGATCGCTCCTTTTAGTTTCATTTATAATTGTCAGAATATCCTGTATGAAAAAATAATGCAATGTCTGCGTGAATGTTGTCTATTACGTTCAAGATCGTGCCTCTTTGGCTTCTCCGTTAATGTGCATGCGACGACAGAGTACAAGTATTCTATTTCTTTTTCTCGATCGTATTACGTCTTCACCCTGCGTTGGGACCAGCCGACACATGAATCAATAGAAGCCAAGACACCGCGAAGTCGTATCTTGAAACAAGAAGTGGCAGCTAACTATCGTGCCGATTTTAACATAGAACGAAGTTTTAATTATACTAAAATAGTATTATCTCTATTAAGAACTCTTTAATTCTTTTTTTATTGTCATTGATATAGTTATCATCGATACGAATCACGCATTCGTCGTATACAAGGTGTCTCGTAACAATGCTTAAAGGGAGATTCTTAAGATTATTTTAAGACGCGAAAATCCTAACCAAAATATCGTGATTATAATAATCTTTTAAAATAATAAATATCAATAATTTTATCTACACATACGCATAATCTTTATATCGATATTAACAAAAAGGCTACAATTAGCTTTAGCACTTTGCGCTTTACCACGCCCAAACGCGCAAATTTTAGACGGTGTGATTCGCTAACTTCAAGTGCTTATAATTAAAAAACTATTATAATCACATTTAAAATTATTATAACCTAACCTAATATCTAATACCAATATATATTTTGATATTAGAATTTTCGTCTTAAAATGATCTCAGGAATCTATAACCTTTAACGTTGTTATAGTCGTTATGAGACACCCTGTATATCTACATAGCGTGCTATGTTACCATTTTTCCACGCTAATTATTCATGTGTCATCTCGTATTTTTTGCATTTGCAGCCACGTTGACGGATATTTACTCGGATACATTTTGTAGCGTGAACACCATACGAATATAAAGCCGTATGTTGAGACAACGCACCTGATGATATCGATCCACGTAGTGCCTCATTTAAATGAAGTAAAACAAGCACGAAATCGAGAATTCATGAATTCAAAGGATAAAATATTTGTCGCATGATTTACTCTGTAAATCGACGAAGCGTTTTCAGCTTTAATTAATCTCCACAGGCATTATTCTGAATAAAATATAATTCCATCGGCTCTTTTGCAATTTTTAGATTGACTTAAGTCGGATTCAAGCCGAGCAAACGAGTATGAACAAACACAGAAGGAACAATTTGCTTCAATGAGCAAGTTGTTTATTCGTGTTTGTTCACGCTCATTTCCTCAGCTTGAATTCGACTTTAGACGGAAAGATATTTTCGTTAGAAATCGTTGCAAAAAAATTGATATTGTACTGTATGTATTTATGTATTTATTTAGTTTTATAATTATGATCTACATTTATAAATATATGACAGATAATATTTAAATATAAATTATAATTGTAAAAATCTTTTTGTATAATATATGTCATCATTCTGGACACGTATATGAAATTGTTCGAAATGGATTCCGACCGGAATTATTTCGTTTTACCTAAAAAACACAATAGAAATATATAGGAAGTAATTGAACAATTCCGATCGGAATTTATTTTGAATAATTTCATAATACGTGTTTTGTAGAAATGACAATTCTACAAATGATCTCTTCATGTTTATGTCAGTATAATTTTACAAATGCATCTTTGCCTCGATGACATGCTACGTCATACTGATTTGAAAGTAAAAAAATCTATTAATTTTTCGTATTTAATTTAATAATAAACTTCTTTCTTTCCTTGTACGTACAAGGTATTTTTTTATTTTGATTCTGTTGCTTATCTAAGCGATTTTTATTTGAATAAAATAATCACGAATAATTATTTACGAACATTTGTATAAATATAAGTAATTTATTTATATTTGATTTATTCTTAAAGTCACAAAACTATTTTTATTTTAATTTGCATAAATCTCATCCACTATAAAAATGAAAGAATTTTATTCTTTGTAATTGAAAAACTAATGATACGATTATTCATATTATAAAGCTGCGTGAGATTATTTTTTATAAATGATTTCTACCAGAAATCTTTGTACATTTTTAAAAATGTTATATTTTTCGTTCTAAAAGAAAATAGAATACTAAATTATTGATAATTTTTTCCTTGTTTTCTTGAGAGAAACTAATTTCTATTGCTCCACATAGATAAATACTATTTCAAATCTTTCAATTAATAGTCAGATTAATAGTATTTATATATGAGTAATGTGCTGTACAGATTAGCAGAGAATATAATATTTAAAACGATACATTATTTCATTTTAATGCAGGATTATTCAGTTAGTCAAATTATTCTATCAGATTTGCATATTATCGGTTTATATGCCAATTCATTACGCTTTACCTCTAACAAATGTAAAAATATTAAAATCTAGTGAATTGCATTATTAATCATAGCACGATGTGAAAAAGATGAACTCTTTTATGACGTGGTATTTCATATATAAAGCGTGGCACATACGTAATTAATTATTATAAATAAATAAACACTTCAGCTTTAACAATGCACAGGATCGAACCTATACATTTTGGCAGCTGTTTGTTTCTCTCTGACGCATTTGATGCACAAATAATCTTTAATGTCCCAATTCCATCAAATTAATGCTCATGAACTGTAGGAAATTAATCCCCAAAATTGTTTGAAAACATTATATATTATTTTTGTTGAAATTAACATGAAACTCCAATATTGAAATTTAGATACTAGAAAAGAGTGGGAACAAAGTATTTAATATTACACGCAAATATATAATATTGTTATATCTTTTGTGATATTTTAAGCGGTAACGATCTCTGATTCTTCCGTCTCCATATCTATTATAAAGTTACAATTAGTCATGTGTAAACGCAGAGATATATCCAAATCTACAAGTAACATTTTCTTGTTGCTATTCTGGTCTCTCTATTGTAACTCTATGCCAAGCCAGTTTACCAGCAATCTGATAATTACGTTTTCATTGAGGTGCATCGATCATTGCCTCCGGCATAGCGCAGTAAATTCAACTGGTACTTGCAAATTACTACTAACAACGACGCTATTTTGACATTAATAACGCTGGAGTCTAAACACACAAGATTAAAAATGCCATATTTAATCGAGATGATATTTTGTTTATCATTACAATGTATTATTGGCTGTGTTGAATAAAATTCAATAGAATACAAACATTAATCAGAGCTGGGCTATAATAGCTCTGATTAATGTTGCTGATATTTTATGCCTAATAATATTTCTTGAATTTACACAATTTTCAAGCAAACCGTTCACCGATTCTTTATCGATCTTGAAACACAATTTTAAACCGAAACTGAAGTAGTAATATTACAAATTAATTGACAAGCAATTTAATATTATTAATGTAAATAATCTTAAAAAGCTATTAATAATATGAAAATAATTGATATTGTAAGTAATGAACACTAAATTTATTATTTTAAAAAATATGGTATTTATCGCTGAGAGCTTCTTTCAGAGGTGTAAATCATTCAAATTAGATTAGTTATGTTTTAATTTATCTACTTTGCACTTTAGAAACATTTCAAACAAATTATGACTATATGTAAAGAAAAAATATATTATGATTGTTATACTCGTTATTAAATCTAGATGAATGATATTGTTTTACAAAACGTAAATATCGACAGGCGACGTTGATGCTTCCTTAAAATCAGCAGTGCAAACACTGCGATATTTTCTTTAAATTCCGCTCTAATGCAGCAACTCACAGCATCGCGATAGTGATATGTACCGCCATCGATTCCTCACAACCATCTTTATCTTGTTCCTAGACCTGTTAAGAGTGTTAATTATAAATATTAATTTTTAATTTCTAGAACTCGTTGCTTGCGCTATTTATTCTTACTTATTAAGTAATGTTGCAGCATAGCAATCTACTTTATAATTTCAGTGTTGATTCGGCCATTTATCCATTCTTTCGTTTGTCGTTTCATTTGTCTATTTGTCCGTTTGTCCATTCGATTATCTATTTGCAAGATTTCGATTTAATTTTTTCAAATTCTGTTTTCAACAGTAGATGCTCAAGGATCTTAGGTCTCCCGAGGCAAAATATGAATTAGATCATAAGAGAAAAAGATCAAGATGAATTTTAACAAAATTCTTCTAATAGTTTTTTATTGCATCGCTTAATTATATCTGCAAAGTTGCAAAGTTGTTTATTTTCTTGTCATTCTCTTAAACATCAGATACTTGAGCAATCATGTTTTAATATGAAATTACTGCAGTCATCAGTAATCGTCAGTACTTGTCAACATCCATCTATCCTCGGAACTGACATCAAGTGTGACAGGAAATGCGAAACCTCCGAGTACAATCGTATTACAATCGTGATCTAACGCAACGTCTTTCATAGATCATCGCAATCAAAGCGACCGTTCACGCAATCAAGGATTCTCGATCTGATATTCAGGAGTGGTCGCTCAGTAGGGTGATTCCAGATGGCTGGTCCACCACTATTTATCCGGACGGGAAGCGTAATGGCGGACGTACAATCTTGTTACTGCGCGCGGTGATATGGGCTGGGCCATAGTGATTCAATAATTCAGCACCACGCTCCGCCGCCGGCGCTATTTCGTATCTCGAGAGTACTGACCTATATGTGTACGGAATGGCTACAAATGAGAGACTCAATGGGATACGGAGGTTCAGGATAGACATCTCGTACGTTCGACCATTTCGTCGTCCAGCAAGGTCTCCGTGTCACACGGGATCCCTAGAAGCGTTTACCTTCGTTCCGTTGAAAGCGCATAACCCCGGCCAGGGGTCGCTTGCACGAGAACAATGAGAGTCCATCCTCACTGTGAAACAATGACGGAACGCGTTCGGTTAACCTCCGAATTGGAGATCGCGTCGAACCACATAGATCCTCTCTCTAGAGCCTTTTGTCCTATAATTGCTAGCCTGGCAGCGATAAGGTTGTATCAAATGACGAGAAAGGAACTCTACTGCGTATCGGGCCGCGCGTCGCAATGAACGTTATACACGTTACGGTCATAATACGTTTTAATGGCCGTATCTTCAGGCCCGCGTGATTAGGAGATAATGGTCGCCAATGTTGGAGACACGGTTGTCCCGATGTATATATCACGATGATGGGATAAATGTGGCGGAAGAATCGCGCGACGGAAGTCGTGTAGCTCTACAGGGCTCATTCATAGCGAAGATCCGGCCAAACCGCCATTAAGTGTTCCGGTATTTAATGTAACTCGCAGCTTCTTATCCGGCATCCCGCTGATTTGTTCTTCGACAAGAGATTTCCTCTGAATCTCAATACCCCGAATGAAAGTTAATCTCAAAAGGCATTGCAATCAATCTTGAATGCACGTCATACGTCTACGAGAAACCCAATCATATCCCGCGTCCACGGTTTTTATATTGATTCTAAGTTGGCCATCGAATTGATTTACAAATTTTCAGATACTTGATATAGAGTTATTTCATTGTTATTGGAGGATCAAAAAACGCTAAGATGTTTCGAGAGAGATTGCACGAACCTCGTTGCAACCTTTGAAGAGCGCCTAGTCGACGTTGGTCCTCGAGAAATCCTTCTACCTTCAGAGCAACAAAGGATTTAGGATAATCCTGAAATCCTCAAGGTGTATACCAGTATATGTATAGCGTTAAAATGGAATTGCACGACGAAGCCAAAAAAGAATCGATGTTAGAACGGTTCTCGCATCTAGTACTTGTATGTATAATCCAGAACAGCGAATCGATTAAATGCGCGTATTATATTGTTTTTCCACCGTATCGTAAAACCGTATCGGTCTGTCATGTTAGCACCTTAATATCTTATATAAGACATGTTAGGAAGGAAGAATCTATCGAATATTGCATTATTCATGTAACTTTGTTAT
Source organism: Atta cephalotes (assembly GCF_000143395.1). Taxonomy (NCBI): domain Eukaryota; kingdom Metazoa; phylum Arthropoda; class Insecta; order Hymenoptera; family Formicidae; genus Atta; species Atta cephalotes. The sequence continues at coordinate 3,407,108 of NW_012130076.1, forward strand.
CTCAAACAGCCGACATTATGAATTTATGAGCGTCAGGTTTTATATCAACATAACTATAAAGCTATGATTTTCATGTATCATGTTAATATATTTTAGTCAAATTATTATGGGTGTTATTCATTATTATAGATATTATCAATTATTATATATGGAAAGAAGGATTACTGGAGTAAAAATTTTTAGCCAAATGCAAGTGTAAAAATGATTTTATTAGATCTATCTATCTGAATAATTGTTTTGCAATACAATTAGCAATGTTGTATTGTTAAACATTTTCATGTTCTAGCAAGCGTTTTGAGTGTTCTACATTTATATAATATTTTTATAATATTTATAAAAATAAATATTATATATTATATTATATTATATTAAATAATTTATATAATATTTCGATAGTCCAAAATTATTTTTAAATCCATATCTAGTTAAATCTTTAAGTCCTTCCACAAAACTATTCATTCTGTGCATTAATATGTTTATTACTATTTAAAGATTTAAGTTTACGTATAAATTAATTATACTATTTTTATCAAAACAGTTTAAGCAATCCATTTCGATCGATTTGACTTTTTTTTTCAATTGACCTGTGTCGTTTCATCAGTTAGAAACTAACCGAATTCGCGATTTTATCTTTTGCAGAGTTTCGAGGTTATTCCCATGCTCGATATTTTGAATCAAAATTGCAAATTACAATTGAAGTACTCATTCAATTCGATCAGTTCGACATTTTTCCAGCAACTGACTCTCTATAGCGTTTCGTTTTTCGCCAATTGGAACATAATCGAATTCGCGTTTTATCGATTATCTCTCGAAGTTTTGTGTTTACACGCTTTCGCGTTTACAACATTTCGAAAACAGTGTAAAAGATCGAAATGCAATTATCGCGGATATAAAAAAACTTCTGTTGCGGTTTTATAAGCGGTATGTCATGCAATAATCTCCTCCACAGCCGTTTCGATATAAGTAACCGAAAATAATACATCTGTGTACGCAAGTTTTCATAACATGTTTTCCACATTAGTGGATCTACCGCATGGCATAAAAAAAATACCGTAAGTACGTGATGTCGACATGTGAATTCATTTCCGGCAGTAGCTCTCGCGAATTCTCCCGCAAAAGTGCGCGCGCGCCTCTTCCACGCTCAATTCCCGCGAGAACGTCCCTAAAATAATCCCGGGCACAAAACGTGTCGTTATAAAAATTCCATCGTCTCTCCTCGTGCCAACGACGGCACGAGGAGAATTTTGTGTTCCTCGTATGCCGACGTTTTTCTCTTCTTCAGCCAGCACTCTCTTGCGCGCCACCGTCATCGTTCCCACCATCACGCGTTAAGCGCGCGAACCCGCCTCTCGTAAATCCGACTCTTCATAAATTTTTCATCGAACTTCGAGGAGGCACGTAACCATCCACAGTGCATGGCCCCGACAGGAAACTGCTCGTTCCTATCGATTTCGTGCGACTCGCCTACATTCCGCGCGCGCAAGTCGACTAGCATGACATATCATCTACGCCATATTCTCAAATTAATTGATAAATATGAGATGATGGTATAACACACAAACACTATGATTGTCGTTAATTGTAGCACAATTAAGAAGGTACTGACAGGTCTTGGATAAACGTTATCATCAAGTAGTCGCAAAGCCTGCGCCAACTAGCATGAAGGGAACTGACGGAAGAGTAATACTATAAGGTTTCTTACGTAGAGGAACCTTTCGCATCTCTCAAAGGACTGACTGCGGCTCGCGAAGCCGGACAGTCGCGAATAATTAGTTACTTATAGTAGCAATTGCCCGCGATTCCTTACAAGAAGCACCTTTGAGCGAGCAAGCAGAGATAGATTCATCTACCTCTTGTCTTTTCTTTGCCGATGTTTTCCCTTTATTTTGATTTTCGGCGAAAACGGATGTGACCTCGATTCGCGCAAATTATTACAACACGCGACGGATGAATTATGAAGGAATTTCGATGAATAATTTAGACGAATGTTGAGTAAATGTGCTTAATTTAAGCGAAATATTACGTATATGTCATTGTGGTATTTAAGTGAAAACATCAGTAAATCTTTGTGTTAATTATCAGGTTTCAAATGTCATATTTAATCGTAACATATATATCTTGCGATGTCAGTACGACAAAAAATATTTAATTAATGTATGAAATGTACCGTGAAATAATAACGAGCGGAGGAATGGTGCTACATGTATATTAAAAATACATGTCTTTTTTTAATCTTTTAATACTAGACAGATGCGCGCTTCGCGCGTGTTATTTAGCTTCTGATTTTTTATTTTTATTACATTTGATTTGAATATTTAAAGAGGTCCTAAAATGATGGAATTATTAACATTTAGAAAATTTTCTAAATTGGTTATAAAAATTGCATCTTTTATGCAATAAAAATAGGAATGTAAGAACAAAAAAAGAGGTCAATTTAACGAGAAAAAAATCGAAAAAATTAAAAACATCACATTTGGTATCTGTAATTTTTCAACTTTTTTCGATTTTCTCATTTTATACCTTTTTTTATGAATATCTTTATCTTTAAAGGAATTACTGACGTCATCTACTTTATCGATCGAATGCAATAATTTCTATACCAATTTTTCATATGCATTACTTTTAGAATTTGAAAATCCATCTCCAAAATTAAAATATAGACAATAACGTAGTTCGAACTGCACGATTTTATAAAAAGAAAACGAAAAAAATTGGAAAATTACAGTTTTGTTATCAATTTTTTTAGATTCGAAACAAACATATACGTATGCTTTATATAAAAGTTTTATGCTTCGTATGTATAAAAAAAACAAACTTCGCCTGGATTAAGGATTATATAAAAGAACAATACTGTGCTTTTAGAAATAAATCTAGGAGCTTTAATATAAGATAAAAAATTGTGTGAAAATTTTGTGTTATATATGTGCATGTAACATTGATGTATAATAGTAGTAGATTTATCGATGTTTCGTAAATAGTATGTATTGTAAATCACATGGTGGAAGAAAATAAGATGTATTATTGCGTATAATAGCAGCAGCAGTGTGGAGGCAGCCAATAGTTGATCACAAATCAATTGCAAATTTAAAATGATAGCTGACTTAGTGATTAACTCAACTGTTAGCAGCCACATTGTTTTTTAGCATCTGCGACTAATTTCTGATTATTATAGATATTCATTAGAATGATACATCTTATTTTTTCTATCACATGATGTGTTAAGTTGTGATAAGTTGATAAAACGATTCTGTCGAAGTTCCAGTATCTCTTTAATTGTGTAAAAATTATACCAATTTGGAGAATTTTCTAACTATGATGTCGATAATTCTGTCACATTAAGATCCCTTTAAATGCATAAAATTAACCCTCCGTTGGTAAGTGAATTTTTAGAACGAATCTAGTATGATGAGATCGATTCGATCTCATGCTCATTTTTCATCTAATTAATGTACAAAATGGAAGAGAGAAGTAAATAGTAACATAAAACTTTATATATGTTTATTTATAAATTAAAAATTTAGATAAAAACGTAAAAAATACAGTTTTATACGTTTAAATTAAAAACGCTTTGACTAGTGGGGTCAATGAATCATGGGACTATTTTTATTCCAATCTTACCAACGGAGGATTAATATTACACTTATTATTATACTAATATTAATATAATTTTCGGTACACAAAGCTATCAAAATTTGCGATGACCTGACAGCCGTTCATGAAGTAAGCGTAGCGAGAGAATTGGCAACAATAGTTGCTTTCCATTTACACACAAGTGAAACTGAATCTGAAGTGAGCTCAGTATTTTATACTCAGTTAGATTAATGGCGTTACTTGCTTACTTTGGCAAAAAGTTATCACATGTTAACACAGGTTCATAACTTCACTTTGAAGTGAGTTTACGAGACTCACTAAAACACTTAGTCTCGATCTTGATTATAGATAAAAACTGAGTTGAATCTCAGTTAGTGATGCGTTTCAATACGAGAACCTCGGAATATCGTCTTAGAATTTGTCATTAAAAGAAACATTTCCGAGATTATCATTTGTTTTTTTCGTTTCGCCTTCTCGATGTCTTTATGACAGTTATAATTATATAATATGCTGTCTAGTTATATAAATATTTCAAATAAATGAAACGAAATAGTCGATATTCTCGAATGTCTCGAAAATAAAATTCGAGAATTTATTTTTGTCAAGTTTAAATCTCGGTATTGGTATTTTCTCGTCTCGTTTTTCTCGAATACATCACTAATTATCTCACTTATCAGAACGCAAAAGAACGGGCATTCAATACGAATTGAATGACGTCAATGAGATGATCTCACAAATGAGAATTATCTGAGAATCGATGTAAATGGAAAATAACTAATACTTCAAGTATTGATTTAATGCATTTTTTTAAAAATGGAATTTTGTGAAATATATCATCTGTATGCACTATGTATGTTATATATTATACAAGTTTACGGAGGAAACTGTGTGAAATAATATAATGGTATCTCGTATAATTTCAGTGTAAAGGAAACAGAATAGCTCTTTTATCTTACAAACGCGGTTCGCGGTGTAAGCATTTACAAGTTGAATCGCCCTGGGCACATCTTGACGGTGGATAACATCCAGTTGGGTTGAATGTAAACGCGAAACTTCGGACATTTTCGCTTCCGGGAGTTCCGGCTGGCGGGCCGATTAAAATTGACCGGCACGCTGATAGCAGGTTACCGGTATGCAGCATGCAACTCGAACGGTCCTAGCACTCGCGCATATTAAATCGACGGTGGTACACGATTTAACTCCTCTCGCACAATAGATTCGTTCCGCGCGAGTTGCCGCGTCCCGTAAAATCGAACGCAATCGCTCTACGCCGCGGAAACAATATCTCCCGCGGCTTCTCTCATCCACGCTTTTTCCATTCCATTCCTTTCTCTCTCTTTATCTCTATCTCTCTCTCTCTCTCTCTATTCTCGACCTCGGCGCGCCGCAGTTTCTCTTTTGCCCCAACTGCTCTTTCGTTCTCTTTAACATCGCGCCAGTGGCGGCGACGAGCGCTTTGAACTTTTCCAATTTTCACGCGATGAGATTCAACTACGGAAGTGAATGAGACGTCAGTTGTAATGTATAGAAAACGATCCTTAGTGGCGTTTATGGTGACGATGTTACATTTCCCTTATGTATTAACGAGGTGATCTCAAAGGAAAATGAGAACAGATGTCCCGGGAATTTTAGATAACACCAAAAAGCGTAAGCTTTTAATTTGATCGTTTAAAAGGTACAAAGACTATGAATATATGTATATATGCGGAAATTAAAACATTGCGTGAAATGCGTATTGCTTCAACCAATGTGCAATTACCAACGAGAACTTAGCTATTGTAATTATAATAGTATGACCAGATATTTCCGGATGTAAAACAGGACAATTTTGTTGGGTGGGAGAGGCGTAATAAATGTTCGTAATAAATAAACACTTCCTTCGTGGCATTTTAAACACGAATTATTTGTATTTTACTATATTTTCTATGCACGTTCGATTAATAACCGTTTCCACCAGTAGAGATTAATCTTGATTCAACTTACTCTTCATTTTTTCTAATTCTTAAAATTAAAAAAAGATGAAGAATAAATTGAATCGAGATTAAAATTAATTTATCAACAGAGAAATAGTAACTCTCTCGGAAATAATATGCAAACATATCTGACTAAGGCCCAGTTTCATCAATGTAAGGTTAACTCTAATCTCAGTTTAATTAATTTAACATTTTTTTTTGTATGAATTAAAGGTACTATCAATGTTTTAATTATGAATTTTGTTAGATAAATTCAAATCTATAAAAAAAATAAATAATATAAATTTAACTTTTATGATAGCAAAAATTTGTTACCGTTTTGACAAGTATAGAGCTTTTTTCGATTTTTAATATAATCCGGAACAATAACAAATTTGTTCTGTTTTATGAAGACCACTGTTATTGACGGAATAGTTAAAATTCATATTGCCGATAGAAGGTTAATATAATCGATGCGAACGTGTACCAATGATCGTGATTAATGATCAATTCAACGTTTAATTTCAGAATGCCGACCGCTGAGAGACATGCTCACACCGTCCATGTAGCCCAGGAGAAGTTATCCCAGTTCGACACGTAGGTAAGCAGCACGATAAACTGACCCAGGCTCGGCGACTTCAAATTCAATTGCCGGCCTGCCACTTAACATGCCACGGGCAACGAACTGCAAATTCTTGCGCCGTGCGGCGCAAATGCGGTAATTCCATTAAGAACGTTCGTTAAGCACGCGGCACGAAAGAAAGATTTCCCGAGAGTACTTAATACTGTAACGAGTTTGTCGTAGCGGCGTGCGGCATGCTGTTGACGACGTGAGCGTTCCCGTGAAATACTACGCGTGGAAGAGATGCACGGTGACGAAATTTCGGAATTTCAGTTTCGAAATTCGTATTCTTCTATCGTGGATACGCACAAGAAGAATCCTCTGTTTGTACGCGGCATTATACGCTGACAATTATTAAAATGTAATTGAATGTGCATCATAAATAAGCTCGTTACACTTTGATCTCCGCTCTGATGAACTCTAATCTAGGAGATGACGATACACATGAAAGTGGACCATCGAGCGCTCACTCGCTTATCCACCCTGCGGTAAGCTTCTCACGGTCCCAGATTTACATTTCGGGAACACGCATATACGCTTTTCGCAATTGAAATTCAATTTATCAGGGTTTTGCGAGCAGACCGCGGTTAACTTTACGCAGATGCGCGGCACTAGTAGCGAAGAGGACGAATAAATCCGCGCGTGATTTTACTCTCGGTGATTGACTCGATTGCCGATGCTTCCGGTTTATCTATTGACGCATATACAGGTAAATACGCGGACGAGATGCTGCCATTTAACCGAGCCAATTAATTAACACGCACACTGCTGCTTCCTTTTTCATTTCAATATGTGTGCTCCCATTATACATGCTTCGTATATTGGATATCGAGGTCGAAATATAGAACATTATCTGGTAGTCAAAGTTCATACCTCAACCATTGCTTTTGTATTCTCGGGTTATGAATGAATGCTGTTTCTATAACAGGTATCGGAAATACGAGTATAATATAATCTTTATTTGTTTCTTTATCTCGTTTCATTTAGAATTGTAATTTTTATGAAACAATTGCATTAATATAAATCTCGTATATAAAATATAACTAAATTTTGATCGCACGAGTTATACGCATATGTTTGTATAAATTTCCGACGTAACAAAAAGTTGCGGATTAGTTAATGTGATTAAATATGTCGGTAACAATAATAATGATTATATACTAATTGTGATTTAATAGTATGTATAGTAATTATATAATATGCGCGGCAAATGTAATTAATTTGAAATGGCGCTATCGACTCTATGGTCCAGCAATCACGAAAATCGAGATTAGTTGAAATGACATACGGATTATCTCGCAAAGTAACTCTCAATTCATTATTGTGTATTTAATATCTCACGTTTAGTACGCATTGTGCGGCATGTATTCGACATCTAATTTTCATGAAATTTCCATTGTTATGATCACTACGTGATTCATACTATAACTAAATACTGTGTTGATGCAGAATATTATGTATAGAATAATTGGGGCGGAGGAATAATAGAAAAATTTTCAATTAGGCGATTTTAATGATTCAAACTTATCAAGAGAAAGAGAGAAGGGAGGGAAAGACAAAAAGAAAGAAGAATGAATATAGAAATCGTCAAATGAATGAACGCATGCACCGTTTGCTGTAATAATTTGCTTCGGTGATCACATGCATATCAATGCCAATATTAACTGATTTTAACCCTCCGGAGCTAATGCTAAAATCAGTAACATAGTTACTGATGCTGGCTATGAGATCCATTTAATTTATATTAATTAACACTAGAGTGCTATATGGATACGTAAATTTTGCGTATAGCGAGATCATTGAGCACTAATCTATGCTTTCAATGATATTACGAGATCCAATCCTCTACTAAAAATTAGAATAAGCGGAGAATATCTTTTAAAAAATTTTATTCGTTTTTTTTTATATATCAGTCTTGATCTGGTAATAAGTATTATAACAGAGAGCGTGATAAATGATTTCAATTTTTAAGCGCTTTTGTATTCTTGTTTTGGGTTATTATTTTAAATGTGAAATGAAATACACACGCGCGCGCGCGCACACACACACACACAATTGGATTAAGCTATATCATTTAAAGGTTAAATTAATATTGTGCTTATTTTTTCTTTCCTTTTAAATTAATAATTAGATTATTCGTGTTTATAAAAATTTAGATTATAAGTATGTCGTCATTAAAAATGTAAAATGTGTGAAACACTTGTGTTCTATTTATTAAAAGTGGCTTATTTTCATGTACATATTTTTTACATATTGGTAGCAACGTACAATATCACAATAGTTTTCTATGGTTAAAAAAAGACAAACTAATTTCAAGAAAAAATAACATAATTCGTATAGAAAAGAATAAATATTAAATATATTTTAATAAAAATAATCTAGATTTAGAGATATAATAATATAACATAAAGAAAATTGGATTGTTTGACACTTTTGACAAATAAATTTCTAATTGAATGGATCCAATAGCTCTGGAGAGTTGAATCTAGCGAAATTCGATGTACGTTTCGCCTGTGTCGAAATGGATCTAATGTCGCGTAAACATGGTTAAACAGCGAGAATAACTGGCTCTCTCTCGTGTGATTTCAATTATTTCCGGCGCGCGCCCGATTTCGGCGTTGTGCAATTAAGGGAGAAGGGCACGGTATTGGGATCTTGAATCAAGACCACTCTAGGTTTGCACGATGCCAATTACGTCTCTCGATCGTCTTGACTGGAACGGTCGCTTTCTCCATTTACTTCGGCATGTAGGTGCGCCTACCTACCTATTGCCGCCCGTCGTCTACATCCCGGTCGATTTACGGTCGGACAAGAGAATGGGAGAGCGGGAGAGCGAGAGCACGCCGACTAGAATTTCATTTCGTTGGAGGTACATTCGGTATCCTCGGGGAGCCGTCTGTGCCCGCCCCGCAGCTTTTCCGGCGAATTTAAAGGATGTCCGTCATCTTGACGGATCTCACGCACCGTCCCTCGACGCCGTAAAAGTGGATTTAAAGGGATGTACGGCTGTCGCGAGGGGGGGGACACGACGAAAATGTAACCATATTGTATCGATACGACGGAGTTTCGTCGCGCCACTTGTCACGGTCGCTACTTCGGAGAAGATCTCTTCTTGTCGTGCTCGTGGAATGTGCCGTAACTCTACGCGGCTTACTCGTTCTCCGGAATACCGCGGCTTTTCCTTTATCCTGTGCGAGATAACCGAGAAATTAGGTTGCCGAGAAATTACGGAGATGATACGAATGCATTTTTAAAGTCGATAAATGAAAATACTTCTCATGTTACCATGTACATCAATTATTTACATGCTTCCGATCGTATTGATAATTCAATTAACTTGAAATTGTAATATGAACATGGAAATAATAGGTATTTCATATTTTCAGGCCGTTTTCAGATAATCCGGCAGTGGTATTAGTAACTCGGTTTATGTTCAAATACACAATTAAATTTCAAATTAATGGTTTGATATATTTCTGCATGTCGTTTGATTAATTTGAAATTTAACCTGTCCAGAAGTAAAAACATTTCGTTAAATTATTTAACTACAGTTAATTGAAATTATTCGAAATGCATAAAAGTATATATATTTTTTTAACAGATAGAATCTTTCAAACATTATAGCGAAGCCCTAATGATTTTTCTGCGAGTTTGCTATTATCGTCGAATTTTTCTCTGTCTATATCTAAAAGGTAGATTTTTTTATCTCAATCCGATCCGTTCCATATTATATTCGAACAGCACACGGACTTTGTCAATGATCATACAACTCGTTAATGGAAAGTTTGAGGAACGAGGAAAGACGCGGATATTCTCAAAAATTCGTGGATACATCGGACAATTCGCGGCTCCACGTTGCGATAATCATGCGAAATTATGCGGAAAATCGCTTCCTGTGTGATCGCTCGCGTTGACCTTAATATTCACGACGCCACCAAGGTGGAAAAGAGGCCGCTCTATCGTGGTTCGATGCTCGAACGGGCCGCCATCGACAATAGGAAGTGCATTGCCAATAGCGTAACGCGGTGCGGCATGTGATCGAGGGTATCGCATGGACATGATATGTGCACAGCTGTGTGCCACCCACGCGAGAATGTATGCGTCTTCGTGACCTGGCAGAATCGTACGGCGAATCCAGCTTATATTGCACTCGCAACCGCGAAAGTTTCGAAGCGGGAGAGGAAGGGAAGGAAAACCAGTGGCTCGCGACACGATATATGCGAAGCGTTATGGTCCAGATAAGGCCATGTGGTTTTGCTCGTGTACCAGTGCAGCAGTCCACTAGTATGGCAATAGGAATACCTGCCTATCTACATGCTTTACCGAACGAAAAACGTGAAACGTGTCCGAGAAAGGATAGAACGTAGGGTACGATTACTCACCTTGAAGAATATATAAAAAGGGGAATAAGGAGCTTTGAAAGGATCATGAGATGATTGACACGTGGGTAGAAGACGTGTATGTACTTCAGGTCCATTTTCAGCAAGTAATTTACAATAGCTATCATGAATGATTGGATCTCTCAGTTAGTTGCACTGTGCGATAATGCGATAAATCTATGATAGAATGCAAGAATAAATATAATAGAATCATTCTATGCCATTTCAACCAGGTTGATCGCTTAATGTATAACGTAAAAATTACTGTACGTTATTGATTTAAAATGGTTACTGTAATCAAATAAAAATTTTTTTTAATTTTAACTCGTAAGACGTATGTAAGTAAGCGATAACATTATCAAATTTTTAGAAATTTGATCAACTTGATTAAAATAGCATGGAACAATCTCCTAACGTGAATATAGATTGTTATTAATAGGATTGTTAGTGGTCAGGGAAAATTGGGAAAATCAAGGAATCAAGGAATTTATTAATCTAAAATTAAATTATTGTAATATCAATTCTAGGTTTGAACTTCTTTAAATATCATTAAATTATAAAAATTATAGAATTTTTTAAATTTTTCTAGAAAACATTGTAACATGTTTACAATGCTTTCTAGAAAATTATTTCAGTAATCATACATTTTCTAAATTGATGGATTTATTATGAGATGTTTCGAAATTATGTAGGATCAAGATAAGAAATGTCTATTTACGACGATTAGAACATATGTTTTAGTGAGAAGATTAAATTTTAATGAAAAAATGTGTGAATTAAAAAAACGCGTGCAAAGAATGCAAACTAATTTTTATTTTAATTTCTGTAAAAGATCTCTATGTAAAAAGATGAATATTACAATATTCGTGCCATTGTATAAATTATTCTCGTGTGTATATATATATATATATATATATATATATATATAAGACGACGTAGACGAAGTAACTAACGTAAGTAAAGGTAAAGGTAAACGTAACCGAACGACGACGACGGTACGACGCGTCGGGTTCGGTTCGGTTTCGG